>NW_014570064.1:41305-43580 GCF_001313835.1 Polistes canadensis
AGATTTAATTCAGTGAGTACTTTCATTAAAATGGAAAGACATTTGAAGCAATAATTACTTTCATTTAAATAAGAAAAGATTGGATAAGTTAAGTTTTTTAAATAATATAAAAAGGTATTAGATTATTTGAGTTCTTTCACTAAAATGAATAAAAATTTGATGAGTAGAGTATTTTTATTTAAATGGAAAGAGTTTTGATGAGTAAAGTATTTTTATCCAAACTGAAAGATGTTTGATAAGAAATGTACTCATATTTAAATAGAAAAAGATTTGATAATTAAGGTCTTTTACTTAAATTAAAAATGATCTGATGAATTAAGTAATTTCATTCAGATAAAAAGAGATTTTATAAGATGTGTACTTTTGTTTAAATGAAAAGAGATTTGATTAGTTCAGTACTTAAATTCAAATTGAGATAGATTAATTTAATTTAGTACTTTTATTCAAATGCCAAGAAATTTGATGAATTGAGTACTTTTATTCTAATAAAAGGAAATTTGATATGTTAAGTACTTTCAAACAAATTGATAGAGATTTATTAAGATGAGTAATGTAATTAAAAGGGAAAGAGATTTTATAGGCTTAGTACCTTTCTTGATGCGACAGATGCCTTAATCGGTACTTACTGAAGTACCGTAGTGAATCGAAAAATCTCCTAACGGTTGATATCGAGATTGTTTATTAATGGGAAGGACGATACAAAAATGAAACACAATAACAAATACATTTAAGCTTAGTCAGTACTAAGACGTACGATTTATTTAGCTCGTCAGGGAAAAACCCTTCAGCAAAAAAACCCTGGTTGAAACGTTTACCAAGAATCCGTACAAATCAGGATATTTCTTGCAACGTGCAGGTCCGCCTTTGTTCCTTTGTCGCTGGCCAAACTTATATGATGTAGTATTGCGCAATCAAAATAGTTCTCTTTGAAGTAGTTTTTGCAAGTCTCAGGTTTTCTACGTTAGATGAATCTCGAGTGATGTATCACGCGTGATGAATAACGAATAATGATAGGCGCAAGAACGCGCTAAACTTTATACAAAAAAGCGATTCCATGCTGAACCAATCACCGATAAGCCCGAGGATACCGCTGCTGTAGATACGTGTGATTAGCGTAATAAATGAAGTAGGAGAACGCTAGCTCGTATAAAAAAGGATCTTTTGCAAACATCTTGTCTATACCATGGTTACAACAAAAAAAAAACGATACTGCTTTGTCGCACGTGTTTCAAACCTTGGCAGGGCTGTACACGCCCCAGCGCTTCGCCCTACTTACTCCTTGCGTAGGATACGCCACATAACCCACCCCCTTGAACGAGCATTATTTAAAATTTAAAAAAAATGCACACACTTAAATACAAATTATAAACTATACACATACTGCTAATCACATATTACAATACATATTTAGTAATAACCGTTACTAAATAACAAAAAAAAAATTTTTTTTTTTTTATAAAACGCTTAGCAAAGGATAAAGACGTCTAATACCGCGCTTTACAAGACCGTTGGCAGTTTCTACTCTCGCCACGCGTGCTATACTGTCGGCTTCTGTATGTACTTCCGCGACACGTCCTAATTGCTATTTAATTAGGGGGGAATTATCTTCTTGCAGGAAGACTAGCGTACCCTGGCTTATTTCGTATGCTGTGCATCTGTGCCATTTCTTACGGACCGTCTGCTCGTTCAAATATTCTTTATTCCATCGGTTCAAAAAATGCTGTCTCATCTGCTGTTCGTGCTGCCATTGCGAAAGACGCCCGGATAGTATATCCCTGTATTCGTCCTCTGGCAAATTCGTAAACGAATTTCCAATTTAAAAATGTCCAGGTGTAAGAGCGCGCAAATCATTCGAGTCATTAGACAGAGAAGTGATAGGACACGAGATATTAATTGCCTCTATCTCGAGGACGTATAGTAATAATGCCTCGTAAGATAGCACTGTCTTGCATATAATTTGAACTAAATAATATTTAAACGATTTTACGGCCGCCTCCTATATACCTCTAAAATGGGGGAGACGTGGTGGGATAAAATGCTACTTGATCCCTCCATTTACCAAACTTCGCGAGACGCGTGATTCTAGTTCGTTCGCCGCACCTACGAAATTAGTCGCGTTGTCAAAATATATGTCCGAAAATTTTTCACGGCGAGCAATAAATCTACGCAAAGCTGCTAAAAATTCTTCAGTCGTTAGATCATTAACGAGTTGATGAACGGCCTTTAAGCTAAAGCAGACGAATACCGCCACATATATTTTAGAGCGTACGGTTCC
>NW_014570064.1:44415-49397 GCF_001313835.1 Polistes canadensis
TTCGGCTTGATAAGCCATGCAGGACTAGACTTCTAAGGCTTACTTTCACGGAGTTCGGCAAGTTTAACGCCGCGAGAAATTAAATCTGCGTGGTTATGCTTGGACGATACATGACGCTACAGCTCGCGAGCTTTGCTCTCTTAAATTTCAGCTACGCGATGTTCTACGTAGGTTTTTAAAATGTGAAGCGGAATGTTAAGTCAATGCAAAAGTACCGTGAAATCCGCCTAAAATATAGTACGGCAGAAAATCATTTCTACGTAAAGCGTTTTTAGTAGCCCTAAAGAGCCGCGAGAGTATTATACCGCTGCAAATTTCTAGGCGAAGAAGCGATTTCATTTTAAGCGGCGCTACCTAGGATTTGGTGCCAACTAATGGTAACGTGCGATTTTTTCCCAACGTTTTACCATAAATGCACACGTTTTATACCCTTTCGCTGGCGTCATAAAGACAGTACATTCCCAGTGTTTCTCTATCACCTGCTACGTTGCGCGCGAACCTTATATCCTAGAGCGTGTGGAGATTTTAGCGAAACTCTTGTTATATTTTATATATATCGGCTGGGACATTCTCGTCCTACGTTGACTTTAATTGCCATAGCCGTTGCATCAGATTTTTGCGTTGATTACTATTGGTCTTATTAAACATAGCAGGTCGAATAACTGCGAAATTTCTTACAATATAACGCGCTGAGTAACCTTAGATGGATCAGCAGCTCGCTTAACCGTATAGCCTATGTTATCTTCAGTTGCGGTGTAATAATACCTAATGTTTTTACCGTGCCTGACAAATCTAAATTTACGATTTTATTATCTGAGGTATCTATGTCCTTTAGAATCTCGGCACAATTTGACGCGTATTGCCGCAAATTCATGCCTGCCCCTGCGGTTATCCTTATTAACTCGTCGCGGACTTGCTTTGATTCCCTAATTGAACGCGCTCCAGTAAAAAATTCGTCCATAAAGAAATCTTCTTTAAGAACGATGGCAGCTTTTGGGATTCTGAGAACTTCGTCGCTCGTCAATTAATGTAAAGTACGCGTTGCTAAGAACGAAGCGGAGGCGGTTCTATAAGTTACTGTATTTAATCTATATGCATTCACAAGCTCACTTTCCGGTCAAAGCCCTAGTATAGCTTGGTATTTGTGATCGCGCTAGTCAATCATTATCTGCTGATACATTCTCGCAATGTCCGCGGTAATAGCGATAGCGCGTGATTAAAATCTTACTAAAAGTTCAAACAAATCCTCCTGTATAGTTTCGCTAACCATTAATACGCTACTAAAGATTTCCCGTTGCTGGTTTTGGCCGACGCGTCGAACACTGCTCGCAATTAGGTCGTAAGACTAGTATACTTTAATACAGCATGATGCGGTAAATAGAATCTTACTACGTGAAGTCCCCCGTGTATCCTTGTCATGTGACCTAGTTCTTTATATTCAAATAAGAATTTAATGGATTCATTCCTAATTTCCGGCTTGCTCGATAATGATCGCTCTAAGGCGTGAATTCTTTGTGATGCGCTCGTATACGAATCTCCTAACTGATTTTCTTCCATAAATAGCAGTCTTACTATATATCTGTCAGTATCATTCCGTCGCGTGTTGTTTTTATTATGTGGTACGCACAAATTTTCCTCGTGCGACATAATGCTACTCTAAGCTACTTCTTTAATCTTCCAAAATTATTCCCATTGTGAGTTTAAATCTACCGTAACTGTGCGGCAATTAACGCTCTGCGGAGTACGCGCGGCTTCTGTGCATATAACGAGCAATTCTAGTACAGTCTTTTGTACTACTAAGTTTTCATTTATCCTTATGCTTTGTCCTGCGCGACATAGTGAAGCAAAAATCTCGACACTGAGAATCGCGTCGATATTCTATAACTCAAAAAACTTAAGATTTTTTAATTGGATCCCTGCCGATATAGGTAATTCTTCTCGCGTAATTCGTTGCAAAGGCAACCTATTCGTTATAGTGAGTAATAATAAAAATTGTATTTTTACCGCATAATTTTCTGTTCGCGTTTTTAACGTTGCTAATATTGCCTGTTTGACTCTAGCTTCTGTTTGGTTTACGCCAGAAACGGGTACGTTCACGTCCCGTTTGGATATTCGCAGAAGATTCGCGAACCGGATTGTTAAAAAATGTGCTTGGGAACCCGAATCAAGAAGCACACGACGCTCGTGCGGCCTACTGTCGCGATCCAGCAAGTGCACTACTGTAGTAAGTAACAGCGAGGATGTTTGCGAGTGATGGATCTCTACATGTGCATTCTGCACCGCCGATGCCGTCCGAACGCAAAAACAGGTGATGCTCGTTGTTGCACATTCTGTAACGGCCTCGCTCACACTTAACAACTAATGATGCCTGCTTTTGCACTTTCTGCAGCAGTCATTATTAATACATTTGTATACGCAGGGACCAGCTTGTAGACAATTACAACACAAATTGGAGTTAACCACTATTCTTCTCCGCTCCTCGGGCTCCGCTCTCCGTAGCTGCTTAAACTCCGATCATTTATTTCCCTCGCGACATATGCCACACGAAACAGTCGCGCTTTTTGAATACGCTTGAACTTGTCCTCGGTCGAAACTTCGCGGTCAATTTCACAGAGAACTAAGACGCAGCTTGTTACGCATTAAGTTCCTTGAACGAAAATTCCTCTCGGGTCTTAACGGGCAGTTTTTTCTGCTATTGTTAATTCTTTTAGAATATTTTGCCGGCATGAAGCTTACTAGCGCATTTCCTATATCGAGCGAGATTATAACAAATTCGTTTACCGTTGGTAAAGCATCTCAGGTGTTGTGTTGTTCCTATTGAAGACGTGTTGCTTGATTCACTCGCGAAAGATGTGCAGCAATAGCAAATTGATAAAAAAACTCTTCTTTAGTCTCTACTAATGCCCTATAATTTGCATTCAGCGTATCAGACGCGGCAATTAAAGACGAGAGAAATTCACTGTCAATCAGAAGACTTACTAAAATAGTTCGTACAGGCTTATTTAGGAATTATAACGGATTGTCATAGCACTTGACTATGGTCTTCTATGCAATCAAATAATTGTCCGCGGTAATTCCCAGAACTCTTCTTTTCTCCGCGGCGGGTCCCAAAAAGGATGATTTTAAATATGCAAACTTTTGTAAATTTTAAAGCGCAGGATTATCTCGTAGCACTGATTAAAACGTGTCCGCGATATTTGGCGATTGTTCATGCTGCTCGTCAAAATGAGGTATGTGTACCTCCGGTATACTGTAAATGCTATCTACGGACGGACTGCTTACCGTAGTTCTAACTGGAAATGACAGACTCGAATTAGACGAATTTGTGTCTTAGGTGGCTACTACTTTACCTCTATTAATGATCAACGTCGCCTCCACCTTAGCATCGATTACTGACTCGATATGATTGTGAATTTCGTCAACCAGCGGTACAATCGCTTCACCAAAAGTTTTCTCTGTCAACTCCTTAAATATAACTACAATCTTTTTACTTTTGGAAATTTTAAGCTTTAATTTTCTTATATCGCGCGGGCTGGAACGATTTATCTCGCTCACCGCCTTTTAAAATTGCGAAAATTTTATCTTTACATACGCGAATCTCCGTACAACTCACTTGACATCACAACTTGCTCTACTCAAACAAAGCATTTTCACTAAAAGAAGTGAAATTGAAAAGAGAAAAAAAGGGAAAAAAATCAACTTTAAAGAATTATTAATTAACAGAAATTACAAAACTCACGTAAATCTCCTGAATAAAATGTCTCGTGCAGCGTACTTACGCACTGGAGCAATAGAAGCTTCTCGGATTGTAGTGATGACGCAATACCTCCTTTGTTGTTTGATCGGAAGTCTTTAGTTGCCTCTTTCTTCTTTGTTAAAGAAGACTGCATGCACAATAGACGCCAAACGAAGAGTGGGGGGGAAGCTCCCGATCCTGATCAAAGGACCAAAAATGATAATGTGACCGATTCCTTAATCGGTACTCCAGTTGATTGTAGTGAATCAAAGAATGCCCTCACAGAAGATATCAAGACTTTTTATTAATAGAAGATCGATAGGAAGATAAATCACAGTTACAAATATATTTAAGGTCACTCAGTACTAAAAAGTACGTTTTACTTTGCTCTTAAGGAAAAAGCCTTATAGCATAAAAACAATGGTGGAAACGTTGTAGTAAAATTCGTACAAATTACGATAATATTGGTTACGTGCCTAACCGTCTTTGTCCCTTGTCGCTGGCTGAACGTAAATGATGTAGTATTTCGCAATACAAATAGTTCTCCTCTAAGTAGTTCTCGCAAGTCTTAGCCTTTTTACGTTAGATGAATCTCGAGCAATGAATCACGCGTGATGAATTACGTGTAATGACAGGCGCAAGAACGCGCTGGACCTTATACAAAAAAGCGATGCTATGCTAGACCAATCACAGATAAGCCTGAGGATAACGCGGTTGTTGATACATGTGATCAGCATAATAAGTGTAATAAGAAAACGCTAGCTAGAAGAAAAAAAGAGTTCTTGCAAGCATCTTGACGATCCCGTAGTTACTATCAAAAACAACGATACTGCTTTGTCGCATGTGTATTACGCCTTAGCAGGGCCATACACGCCCTGGCGCTCCGCCCTACTCACTCGTAGCGCCGGATACGCAACAACTTTTATTAAAATAGGAAAAGATCTAATGAGGTAATAACTTGCATTTAAATAGAAAAAGAATTGATAAGTTTTATACTTTAGTTTAAACAGAATAAGATTTAAAGAAATAGGAACTTTAATTTGAATAGAAAAAGTGTTGATTTGTTTCATATTTTGTGGAAATAGAAAGAGATTAGATATATTAAGTACTTTCATTTAAATAAAAGATAATTGTATATGTTTAGTGCTTTCAAACAAGTAGAAAGAGATTTAATAGGTCGTGTACTTTCATTCAAATAGAAATAGATTTGATAAGTAGAGCACTTTAATTTAAATGAAATGAGATT
>NW_014570065.1:0-3067 GCF_001313835.1 Polistes canadensis
CCCCCTCTCTTACAATTACCTTTCACCTTCATTTTCTCGCTTATTTTTGCAAATACGAAGATACACCTTACAACATTTTTTATGTATTTTTTAATTTAACACAACTTTAGTTTGAAACTTTTTTTGATTCAATGCCTAGATTATAAGATACGGCTTTTTTACCCTTTTTTACCCTTTTTTTCATTACCTTGGGATCTGATGGCAAAAAAAATAGCACCATTCGATTTAGCGTCGTCGAATTACCATTATATCAAGTTTTCCCAATCTAGCTAAATTTTCCAAGTTTTCCTTTATTGACTGGACTAAATATATATTTAATATATAAAATAATAACTTTAAATAAGTTATTTAATTAATTAAATTAGCTACAATTTTAATAAGTTTAAATAATAAATTTATTTTAACAATAATAACTTTATTTATTATAATAATAATTGAATTCGTATCTTTTTCTATATTACCTTCTTATATTCAGACAGTTGAGAAAACGCATGTACAGTACAGAAAGTGAAGATTATTTTATAACCATACTAACATACACCTATTGTGGTTTGTTTCATTGCTTCCTCTGTCTCCCCTCTATTAGATCTAAAAATAACAAATTGAAACACATTTCATAAATAATCAAAACCTTCTGTGCATTTTATAGATTTATCGGAATATATACATTGACCGTAACATATACAAAAACTGATATCGAAAAAATGGATTGATTCGCATACTTCGTTTAGGAGCAAAAGCGTTGAAAGAAAATTATATATTCCGTTGCTGATAATAAGTTATTGTAAAGAATCGTTTTCACATTTCCTAACACTACGAAAAGAACAATGATTTGTTGATGAAATTCTCCGATTTCATTTCTAATTTCAGAAATGGCCGAAGAGACACTGTTATGGCTGAGCCGCGAGTTTTTGGAAAATATGTTGCGGAAGGCGAAAAATGACAATTCGATCCGTGTGATCGATATATTTTCAAAACCGGCGACGGCTAAGGGGGACAACTATAGTAGCGATATGTACAGAGTTTCAGTTGAATTTGCGTCGAAACAAGATGACCGAGAAGTTATGAACAAAATATCCTTCATCGTTAAAGTCGCACCATCGGCAGATACTGTACAAAGAAAAATGGTTGGTGGTACTGTCTTTTTTTTTTTAAATTAGATTTACGATTGAGATCACGAAGTCTAGATACAAGGAGGACAATCGAAATATGCGTTTTCGCTGAATTTGTGTTGTGAAAAATGAGAAAATAGCAAGTACGATAATTCTCCACGAGGGGGACGGTGGTGTTCAGGAGTTCAGATTTTAGTACGTGTGATTTTATAAATAAACAAATAGTTGTTAGGGCGAGGTTAACGTAACTGTGATTATATATATTAATAATTTATTATATTAAGAAAAGAAAACAATATTATTTCTGTTAAATATATAAAATTTATAATCTTATAGGAGGTATATTTATTGCTATTAGATCAGCTACTCCGTTAATTATGGTATCGATTAATTTTCTTACAGCTCAACAGGTTATTTTATATTGTTGATTTTGTGGTTTAGTGTTTAAGCTAACTGGCAATTACATTTTACATGTAGTATTATTCATTTTTATACTAACTGAGTTCAAGATAAATTGATTCCATTTCACAATTTTTTGACAGATATGATGATCTATCGACATTTTTTTCATGCTATTGTTATTTTTTCTTGACTTAGTGATATCATAACCAATTATCCCATTTTCTTTAGTTTATAATTTTGTATTTACTTCGTCGACTTATTTATTTATTTTTTTCCTTAGTTAAAGGTACAACTATATATTAGCCGTTTATTTTGAAAGTGGCATAAGTCACTTTTTTCTTTCTTTTAAAAATGATAAGATACCGTTCAATTGTATTTAGTGTTGCCATGTACACGATTTTTTTTGAAAAGTGACTTCTGCCACTTTCAAAATAAACGGCTCATTGTATTTGAAAAATCAGATCCATCGAATCGACACGCACTCTAATGGCAATAGAAATCATCCTTTCATACTGCATATACGTAGACACATTTATAATACTACGATCGTTCTCTTTGATTAGCCTCGTTATTGAGAGTAAGAATAAAGAAAGACAATCTGAACGTACGATGAAACGGGTAATTAATTCTTTGCACTCGGGCACCATTTCGGAAGTTACCTACCGGCAATTCGATGCTGTTCTTGAGCCAATATATTATATATTAGCATAACTTTTGAATTAAGTAAGGTATTGTGACGATGTTTGATTTTTCTAAATTTGTCGACGTCAATGAACATATATATTTGCAAACAAATCAGAATTTTTTTGTTAATATTTTGTACAGTTATATGTTAGACTTACGTTGTCACGACTGCAGTGACAGCCGAGTGCAAAGGGTAAAATTAAAAAAATACGATCAATAATATAATACGTCGAAATGTTCGCCTAGGTCGAGCAATCAAAGATCTTCGAAACGGAAATATCGATGATGGAGAACCTGTTGAAGAAAATGAACGATCTAGTTGGACCAGCTCATATTCTCGGTGCACAGATCTTCTACAGTAAGAAAGACTATCCAGGGTTTCTAGTGATAGAGGATCTAGCTCCACTTGGATTTCGCATGGCTAACCGTCAAGCTAGTCTTGATCTTCCTCACTCCTTGTGTGCGATGCGAGGATTGGCTAGATTTCATGCGAGTAGTTTGGCCATATGCGAAAAGGTAAGAATCTATTTTATTAAAAAAAGTGGTTTTTCACCTACAGGAGATATTACGGTTGTACACCAACGGATTTTTACGAGCTTTGGTATATTAGTAGTATACCTTTAAAGTATTCTCGTGGTAAAATATTTCGGTGAACTGGCCAGCTATGATAATTTTGAGAAATAATCTTTCAAAATTTGTTTTTTTTTGTACACGTGCTTAGTGGTAGTAGCGTTTCCGGCTGTCGATCCGATGGATTAGTGTCCGATTCTTCTTGGGGGAATCTTTTTTTTTATAAGTTATTTAAATATATAAATTTAAAAAAATTTTCTTTACATTTATTATTATTTATTAAATATTTTTATTGGAAT
>NW_014570065.1:3506-4703 GCF_001313835.1 Polistes canadensis
ATATATATTGAGAAATAATTTTAATTTTTATTGAATTAATTAAATTCTTTGCATGAAATTTTTAATGATTAGAGTATGTATATCAATAATTAGATGATACAATATGTTTTCAGGAACCCTATCACAAAACGCTTTACACCAAAGGAATATACTACGGTGAACAAACTTCCGAATTAACAATGTTCTTCGTTTTAGGAACAAAATCGTTAGCCGAACAAGTAAAAAAATGGCCAAATTTTGAGAAGTGAGTTCTATAAATACTTTAGTAAGTTGAAAAAGTTTTCAGTTTAATATATAATAGAAACAATTTTGTTGTTGGTCAAATTTACTTAAATTTTTCCATATATTACGGAGGTACTACCATATGTTAATTTTAGATCGATATAAGACTTGGTATATATTATGTAGAGAGATGAGATAGACCCCTCTGACTTATTGCAAGGGTTAAAGGTGTTATTATGAAGATAGCTTGTCAGGATTGAAAGTCTAGAATACACATATATTTAATTACACATAAACGCACTTAACATATGGTTTCACAATGACATAATCATAGCCATAGGAAAACGTAAACATAAGACATACAAAGACATAAAAAGGACTTAAGACATAAGACGTAATGATACTTAATAAGACCACATAAGATTCCATAAAACTACATAAGACTACATAAGACTATCATAAGACTATCATAAGACTATCATAAGACTATCATAAGACCTATTAACCAAGCAACCATAAGAACTACTATAAGGATACCATAAAACTACTCTTTTCCTTTTTTTCCGTTCTTATATCCTATGCATCGGTCACACCCTCGATGGAAGGGGAAAGGAGACGCAGGGCGGTCCTAGTCCTTTCTCGATCCATCATTGGTCATCAACCGTCTTTCTCCTAAACATAAGTGGCGCCTTAGAGTGGGAGTACGTCCAAAGGTTTAGTTCTCAGAATCTCCCAGTCTAAACCACCACGTGTTATATGTTTAGAAACAAATGCCCGACCCTTTCTCTTCATAGTCCAGGCAATAAAAGGGCCAAGTGCCAAATTTTTGACCACTTTGCCAGAAACTTGATATAATGGTAATTCGACGACGCTGAATCGAATGGTGCTAATTTTTTTGCAATTGGGCCAGGAGATCTTTGAGAAAAAGGGTAAAAAAGGGTAAAAAACGGCCGTATCTTAGAATCTAGGCATTTA
>NW_014570065.1:6798-19822 GCF_001313835.1 Polistes canadensis
CAGAAATGTAACTCTTTGTATTAATACGCGTTATGAATAATAGAATAAATTCGATTCGATCGCGTACAGGTGTACCAAGAAGGGACTTGTCCGTACTTGACGTGATTAACACTAGACGTATACCTACTTCTGTCAAAGTAGTTCAAATATTTGTTTTTTTAAATTATTAAATTATTTAGGAAAAGACGTAGCAATTTTTACGTTTTTATATATATTTTTGCTATTTTATGAGCGAAAATTAAATATTAACTGAATAAGAATAATAATATAATAACAACAATTTTAAAAAAAGATTTACGCGTAAAATTCAATGACATTCTTTATAAGTTACAAATATTCAAGGGGTAAGACGCAGTCAGAGGCGTGAAAAAAGGAGAATTTTTAATAATTTTTTTCTTATAATAATTAGGTTTGTTTTAAAAAACTGATTACACAGAGTTTTTAAATTTAGTTTAAACTTGACTTCTACAAAATTTCAAAAAAAAAAAATTAATTATGTAGGATTTTTAATAGGAAGAACAGTTTTATTAGAAACTCAATTAGAAAACGCAGATCCTCGCTTATTTATCGCACAATGGTGACTGCTTTTGTTGCTCGTGCATCGATTCGTTGCGTCTACGCCGTTCCTTGTTTCGTTCGATGGATTAGGTTACTCAAAAATAACACACGCATATCGCCCTACGCTATACGCACTAGTGTCTTTGTCGGCAGAATACGAGATAAGACGGTGACGCTTACCCTCTCCTAAAATTATTTATAAAAGTAACGACATCTTTTTGTTGGACCCCGTTTCGTATGTAGTGCTTTGCGGTGACCATTTGAATATCTTATTGGATAATCCAAAAAAACAAAATATAAATCATTAGTTTAATAATAAATCTTGTTCTTCATCGAAACTTTTTTATTTTCTTTGAAAATTAACAAAATGATGACTCTTGGCACTTTTTTTCAATTTTCGATAGAAAAATTATGAGTCTATTGTTAAAAAAAATCGAAGTTTTTCTCTAAAATAAAACTGCTTCGATACAGAATTAGTTTTTAGTGCTATTAATAAATAGTAAAAATTTCATCAAAATCCATCGAGTAGTTATTGAATTATAGTGGTCACCGACTTGACGAACATAGTTTCGAGAAAAACGCATTTAAAGTTTTTTTAATTGGATACGGTATTATATTTTCGTAACATTTTGAGCTCAACGAATGAAGCTAAACTTTTTTTATGTATTTTTATCAGCTGAATCCAAATATATATAATTTTTTGCCGAGAAGTCGAACATTAAATTTTTTATAGAATTAATTTTGTTTTTATATTTTGGGCAATTTCAAAACAAAAGTATTTTATACAAAATCTTGCTAAAGCTCATAGTTTTTGAGTTATCAATTTTTGAAAATTTCTGAAAGACTTTTCCAATCTTACACTTAATTTATGTACTTATAGAATACTATTACAAGGAATCTTATCATTAACAAAATCATCACGTGATACCACAATTTTAAATCCCAGACCACGTGTGTTGGCTGTCTGAAATTTCACATCCCCATTACACTATTTTCCCTCTACAAGATTCGAAATATAGAAATAAAGTTTGTTGTTCTATATTCAATACAACTATCTTCAGGTACATCATCTTCTATAGTACATTTTAATTTTTTAGCTGATGAACTTGTAAAACTTTCATCACGTTCTATTGTTTTTAGATTGAAAACATTTTGGCTTTTCACGATACGCGACTATATAGTCAATTCATTTGTTTTTTTATTTTCTGCTTTCGATGTTTCTAATATATTTAAAATCATTAATTGTAAGATTTTGTAACACGAAAATTTGCTGGTTAATGAAGTGATGAAAAAGTTTATTTTTAAAGTGGCGTAAGTCACATCGTGAGAGTTTCAAACGGATATAGAAAATATTATGCAATAAAATTTTATGAGGTCCCAGTTTTTTTATTTTGATGCATACTGTTATCAAAGCAGCAGTTGAATTATTAATGTGCAATGAATTTGTTATAAACGCAGAACAGCGCCTTTCCACAGAAAGAAGCGCATTGTTCTCGCGCAGTCTGTGTTCCATCAAATCTATACACTTTTATGTCATGAAATCAACAAAAATATTCAACTTTTATTCTTTGTTCCCTGTTTTTGAGAAAAGAAAGAACTTTAAAAGGTAGCATTTAGCACATCAAAGTTAAATAAGACGTGTTCAAGCTCGCTAAGCTCGGTATTTAGTAGCACAAACGTTTTTATAACATCCATTTATTTTCTTTGAAGTTTTTTTAAGAGATATTATTTATTGAGGTTTTCTGCAGTAAAAAATAACAATCAAGATAACGTAAACTAAACCGCAACCGCATTTTTTCAAAAATGTGTTAGCTTTGCTAGTAATTAATAAAACAATCTTAATTTTAAAATAAAAATTATTTTACAAAAATCAAATGTTGAATATGTTTTTGTTTTAACACTTTGACGTCCAGGCGTTTCGAAAAAATTTCTTCGCTTGGAGCCGGCAGCGCTACTTCGGATTACTTCGCGTACGCCCGGCCGTATTCTAACTGCATGTCGCCGGACGTAGAACTCGCCGGGCGTAGAACTACGCTTTGTGCACCACACCAATGTGGTGTATCCGGCGATATTGCAACTTTTGTGCATGACACCAATGTGGTGTCGCCGGGCGTCATAGTGTTAATAACATATATATAGAAGTGTATACATTTAATTTTATTTAAAGGGAAATTTGCTTTTTCTACAGACTTGTATTTTCTTGAGGATTGAAAACGTTATTTCATTGATATTGAAAGCAGCGTAAGTCCAATCATACCCAAATATATTATTTCTTAAATATTGTTAATTATACTAATTGGATAGGGTAAATTTGAAACCTTTAGTAACCTAAAAATACTATTCTACTATGTCACTGTTATTTACATTTTTAAATTTAATCCAACGCAAGCCCTTCAATATCTCGATTCGAGCATAAATGGATTTACGCCATTTTTAAAATGGACGGCTCATATTCATATCCAGGCATTTATTCCGGCAAGATTTAAGATATTATAAAACACTTATGATTGCCATCTTCAGGATCTACTTTTCACGGTATATTTTCGGGCCATTTGATCCGTCATATCAATCTCAAATAAAAGTTTACTATCTTTTTCAATTTCAASACACTTATGTTTTTTACTCTTGTTTATAAGAATATTATTATTTACTGTTTTGGAAAATATTGTCAAGTAGCGAGGCATGTTATTTTTCTTTGATTTTGCAAGTTTACGTAATTCTCTCTTATTTTTTCTAATGGTGCCAACTAAGTAAGATTCTTAATTATCAGTTTTGTTGCTAATGACAAATTTGTAATGAAATTATCTGTTGTCACTGTTCTCCCGCAACCAATATATGGTTCCATAGGTTTTAGGACGACAAATTCASCAAAAGGTACGGATAATCTCATCCCATCTTTTCCTAAGTAGGGAAATACATTTACAAGATATTTACTTTTTATATATTCGACATCAATTAAAATTTGATATCAAACTTATTTGGCTTGTTTGATATCAAATTTTAATTGATGTCGAATATATAAAAAGAATTTGATATCAAACTTATTTGGCTTGTTTGGCATATACTGCGTAAATCTACATCTGGCCTTGRTCGGGATTAATTGTTCATCGACTGTAATTGCAGCTCTTGGTTTATAACATATTTGACTATTTTCAATGAATTTTTTCCACATTTCTGGAACTAATACAAATTTATATCTATTTCCAATCGTTGGCTTCTTTCATATTTTTTACTGAAACGAAATAGCAGAAGAATTTGGGCGAATTTTATCCTGTTCATTGTTTTAGAGAAAAATTTTCAAAAGTAAAAAAGTATATTGCTATATTAAAGCGTCAGATGTAGAWAAGATTTTATATTAAAAAGGACAAAACAAGAAAGAATTAATTATTTGCATATTTCAGAAAAAGTCATACCACCAAATTTTAGAATACAAAATGTGCAGAAATTAAATAATGATTATAACAAATGTCAAACAAGTCATTTTGACCCTATTTGCTAGATCTAGWGTTAAAATGAAGAAAATAGAAAGAAAGAAAGAAAAAAAGATAGGCCAACCAGATACGTGCCCATTGATCTTTCGACCTACTGACGATTTCTCAAATACCTCTTCTTTTCAACGTCGCACCGAATTTCATTTGTAATTATCGATAAAATCAATTGATCGAATCTTCTGATTGTGTTGTTGCAGGTGGATTTCCAAATGTGTGTTTATGGATCCCCGGCGTTTGATTTGCAGTACTTTCTTAGCACCAGTACGAATAACGAGGTGTACGATAATTACCAGGACAGGCTAATAGATGAATACTATAATACATTGTGTAACACGATGAAACAATTGGACTGCAAAACTCTTCCACCGAGCATAAAAGAGCTTCGAAAGTCTATCAAGGAACGCGAGATAATAGCGATGATAAGTTCTTTTACGGTACTTCCATATGTTATCGTAGATAAAAATGAAGCAAAGGATCTCAACGAGATCTTTACCAAGGATGGCGGTTATGATGGTTTCGCTCATAAAAATGACCTTTATCGTAAAATAATAAGCAAGAGGATTCCTTATTACGATCAATTAGGATTACTGGATCTGTAATAAATAATCAATAGTAGAATATTTTATGTAAATAAATACAGAGATATATTTCTTTATTATCTATATACTTGTTACCTAGCGTGGCCGGGGTGTCAGACACTGCCACAATACTCTAGTTTTATTCTTAATAATTGAAATTTAATTGAATCCAGTTAGTTAAATAACTAACCAATTACAATTGCCCACTCGTATAATTACGACTAGCGTTAATTGACTTGAGACAAACACAGACTCTCTCTGAATTGCGAAATATCAGTGAATCAATTAGGCAAGAAAGGAAGGTAATTGAGTAGACTTATGTATTTTCTTTAATCCAGGAGACACTGAAACCTAATTCTATTATTATTAACTCAATTTCCGCAATCTACCTTCACGATACATTTAAACCAAATGTAATTATCTCCTCTGTAGCCACTCCTGACCAATCATTATCGCCAGCAAATGAATCAAACTCCATCGAAAACTTAGCACCAACCATAGCCAAGGAGATAGCTAAACTTATTAATGAAACACGATGCAATAAATCAACTTGATCAGCGGCAAGATACTCAAAGAAACCATCAAGTGCAATAAGGATGCTCACCATAATCCTTAATGCTGCCTTAAGAATCAAATTTTTTCCAGCTTGCTCGAAAAGAGTTCAGTTTTTGATACTTAGAAAGACAAAAAAAAAACTCCACTTACGAACTTCATATATGTAAAATTTTTTGATGATGGTGGTATGATTGGTTGGATACTGAGGACAGATATATTTTGTCAGAAATTGCCGAGTGTGGGGTTGGGGGCATTCGAGAAGTTTGCGTTATTCTAAAGTTCCTAAAGTTATTAATAGACGATTTCTTTATAATTATCACCAAGTAAATGTTATTCTTTATTTGTCACATGTGTGAAGGTATAGGTGGGTTAGAGCATGTATCGTTAGACGAAAGAGAAAGAAACCGTTTCGTTGGATTAGAGTGTTTGTTTAGGCTGTAAGGTTACACCATCTGGACTTGTCGCCTTTGTGTGGCCCCATCGAAGTCTCTCGAACGTTCCCGAAGTGCAGGAAGAGTCTAGAATCCTCATGATCGGGATTCATCGGGAAATTTCTAGAAGGAATGCTAGAAAATAACGAGAGACGATGGACGGGATGTTAAAGGGTTACATGGGTTTAGGACTTTCAAGAAAATCAATTTTTTTGTCTTATTAAAATCTACATCTTGTCAAGAATATAGTGTTAAATTTTGAAGTCGATAGGAGTAATAGTTTAATAGATAGAGCCTTGGGAAGTTGCTCTCTTAAATGGCTCTTTTATCATCAATCAAAACCTTAAACGCGTTTTTTAAAGTCGGTTGCCAAGATTTCTCGGAAACTATTTAACCGATCTTGATGAAATTTGCTACACGTCTTCGAGATATTATTGACACACAAGGACTTGGACGAAGAATTTCTTTATTTTTCATCACATCTAATTTTAAGAAACCAAAATGTGGTGAAAATTGTAGCGAAATTTGAATGTTCTTTCCAAAAACGTTGCCATAAATACAAATTTCAACTTATTTTATTTTCCTTCGTCCAATTTCTAGTTTTAGATATTCACTAAAAGACCCTTTTTTTCACTAATTCGAAAACACTTTTCTTCGATGGGGTCATCGGAAGTGACGTCGCAATGGCAGAGTTTAAAATATTTTTCAACCAAAATTTCAAAAAATGCTCATTAAATATGTATCTTAAATGTTATAAAAAGTATGAATAAGAATTCCATTTTGTATATAGAAAAAAAAATTGTTGAAAATATGTTATATTTTCCCGGTGTAAACCCATGTAACCCCTTAAGCATATATGGGCGATAGAAAGGACCAGTAGGCGCATTCCGTTAAAGTTCATTGTTTATACGACGTGTGTTGGGTGTGAAAGAAAACGAGGAAAACGGAAGACAACGGGGGACGACGAAGAGTCGAGTACGGCTTGTCCTTCGCTAATTATGACGCTAATTATGTCTTTTTTTATAATTTAAATTATAGATGCATACCGTTCTATCTCATTATATTCTTAAATCGTTTAATAATTACTGTTAAATGTTATTAAATAAATCAATCAAAAGCTTACATATAGGCCTATTTCACTTCTTCCTTTAATATCGAAACTTTTAGAAAAGATAATCCTAACCAGAACAAAATTAATAATCAATGAAAATACGGTAATACTTCTCTAACAATTTGGCTTTAGAAGCAAATTTGTTACGATCGAACAAATTCATCGAATGACTAACATAAAAACATCGGCTATTGAAAGTAAGGAATACTGTACTGCTTTTTTTTAGACACAAAGAAAGCATTTGACAAAGTGTACCACGAAGACCCCCTCCTATTTAAAATCCAACAATATTTTCTTCTATCCTACTACCAACTATTTGAATCTTATTTTTTGTAAAAGTCCCAGACTCTGATTCAAAGGCATTTAACATTGAAGCTGGTGTTTCCGAGAGAAGTATAATATACCGAATCATATTTTATAAACCCTATTCACTGCGGATATTTTTATTACGCATGATACTGTGATATTCACGTTTACCACAGGTTTCCAAGTTACTCACAAAGACCCCATATCAACTTATACTCCAACATAATATTATCAAAATCGAACGTTTGTTTATTCTATGATAAATAAAAGTTAATGCCGAAAAAATACAGGCATATCATATTCATCTTGTGAAAAAGTACAATTCTTCCAGTTACCTTAAGGGGGGAGATGCAGTCAGGATTTTCAAAAAATGGATTTGTTTTTTTTGCTTTTTCTTGAAGGATGATGTTTCGAAAATATTCTCTGAAAATTTCAAGGTATTCCGATGAATAGTTTCCGAGATATCTTAGAATTGATAGATAGCGGACGGAAGCAACAAATAGATTCTCAGCGTATAAGGAAGGCTGACAAAAATTTATAACTCAAAAACTAAAAGCTTTAGCAAGATTTTGTATAGAATACTTTCGTTTTGAAATTGCTCAAAATATGAAAAGAAAATTATTTCATTCCAAAAAGTTATAATTTTTTTAAAAATTCGCTCAAACTCAAAATTTTTCGAAAATATAATACCGTATCCAAATCAAAAATCTTTAAATGCGTTTTTCTCGAAAATATGTTTTTTTTAGGTCGGTGACCACTATAATTCAATAACCACTCGATGGATTTTGATAAAATTTTGACTGTTTATTAATAGCACTAGTCCTTCATTAAAGGGTTTTCATTTATGTGAAAAACTTCGATTTTATTTTATAATAGACCCATAATTTTTCTGTCGAAAATCGGAAAAAATGCCAGGAAGCCGCCATTTTGTTAATTTTCAAGGAAACTAAAAAAGTTTTGATGAAGAACAAGATTTATTATTAAACTAATGATTTATATTCTTTTTGGTTGGATTATCCAGTAAAAGATGTTCAGATGGTCATCGTAAAGCATTACATACAAAACGGGGTCCAACAAAAAGATGGCGAAATTTTTATAATTAATTAATTTTTTTTATTTGAAATTTTGTGCCATTTAAGTTAAAAGTAAATTTAAAAAGAGTGTGTAATCAGTTTTTTAAAACAAATTATTATAAAAATTAATTATTATATAAAATAATATTATATTTATTATATATATGTTACCGTCATAGCCGGAAATAAGGCATTACTAGTAAATCTTCGGCATTACTATGAATGTGAAGAGCCTTCAGACGAAGTCGGAAATTGAAAAATTCTTCCAATTTTTCCTAGGCATCGAACATAATACTTTGATATTCTATAAAATATCAATTTACTATTTAAACAACGTTTAAAATAATACATCCTCGAGAACTGACCCCCCGCAAACAACCCACTAATCGCTCCAACACACACACACACAAAAACGAGCATGGGCGAGGGGGGTTGTTGAGACTTTCGTGTCGCTGTAACGGAAAATCTGTATTTTTTGTCCTTTATCGTATCGGAAGATAAGCGGGGGTTGCGTATCTTACACAACGAGTGAGTAGGGCGAGCGTTAGAGCGTGTACGGCCCTGCCGAAGCGTGAGACATGCGAGTTATATGATTCGGCCTCTAGGCATCTGGTTGCCGARCGGCCAACGTCCTTATCATCAAAGGTAGACTAAACATCCTCGATGCCCGAGCAAGGCGGCTTGAGATAAAGGGCCGTGCAATTGGAATGCGATAAGAGGCACAAGGAAAGTGCTTACCATCACTTCTCTCGTACCGGCGACGATTCACTCTCTGTCGGGCATTTAATCTGTAACGACGTATTAATCAGTAAAAGCATTTTAATCAACTTCTTTTAGTTAGATTATTTACTCACTTACCTGAACTAAATAAATCATTCGTTATTACTTACGTGTGTGAATTCATACCTCGTACACCGTAACGTAACTGGCGCAGCCGGTAGGATACACTGTGAGGCTGACAAATCCGGATTCTCCGCCAGACCTTTGACGGTGTTTTAAACCCATTGTCACAGTCCACCACGTCGAGCTCTGAGGCCCACCTACAAGCAGAGTGTCACCTGGAATCACCAAAGAAAAGTAGTAAGTCTTCGGAATTCCTTTCACTCCATTTCATTATAACCCTACCTCAAATACGATTGTTACGTAAAAGCGATTACTATAAAAGTGATATATACGTACATACAGGAAAGCTAAATAAAATATAGAGAAAGCGAAAATCAAAAGAATCAAATAAGCATTACGAATATACAGCGTGTCTTTTATTATTCAATACTTACGTTATATAATTAAAATATAAAATGGCTCAAAATCAAAATGCACAAATTAGTTTAGAACAATTTAAACTAAGACCAGAAATATGGCGGGACGCGATTCCCATTTATGAGGGAGGAAAAAGGTTTTTATCGCACTTTTTACAAACATGTGATAAGTTTGTCGAGAATTTGATGACGAACGACGATGCTATAAATACATCATTATTTGCACTTATCAAGTCAAAAATACGGGGGGAAGCATTGGATTTAATAGTCTCGAATAGCCTGGAAAAATTGGGCCGCGTGTAAAACACATTTAATAAATAGATATAGCGACGCTAGTTCAGAGGAGTTATTATTCAGTAAACTTAACACATGTTACCAATTACCGAATCAAAGCTACGAAAGTTATGCGGATGAGATCAAACAGCGATTGAACAAACTGAAGGAGCATGTTCAATTAAATATTCAAGACGCACAATTAATCATCATGTAATTTACATTTTATGAAGATGTTGCAAAAAATGCATTCATTAGTGGTATTAGAAAACCCTATCATACACATCTTACGCACTTCGAATTAGGAGATATCGAAGCCTGTCTAGCGAAATGTAGGAGACTGGAAAGCTATGAGCAACAAGCAGCATTCCTCAATTTTACAAAACAACGAGAGATCAAACCAAAACCTAACGTTTTCGGTACAGGCAATCAATCAAGGAATTCTAATCTCTTCAAMGYACCCAGAACATCGGGAAATGGAAATTTATTTCGACCATTTCAGCCACAGCCAGTAACTGCACGGGCACCACCCAGATTCATAACAAATTTTGAAAATAATTTTGGAAAAGGTGCTAATAATCAACCTGGGCAACAGAACTATAGACCTACACCCATGTCGGTAGGCGCTGGAAATACCAGTGGGCTAAAGGGGAATCTGGTTGGTAGATCGAATAATTTACCGACATCAAATAACAACGTAGCTAGACTAGACCAAATAACTTCGTACCAAGATGAAGTGATTTCTTTAGGAACACGGGGACCTTGTAATTTTATTTCAGAGGAGCTAGAAGAACAGGAAGAAACACCAGAATGTCAGGAGGAACTGCCTTTTATTAATGATAATGTAGACGATCAGGGGAGTGGGGAAATAGCTGACGCTGAAAATTTTCAGGGGGACCGCAATTTCGCCGAAGGCACATAATCAATTTAAACAATATYGGAAATTCGCCTGAATTACCACACCTCGTAACTACCAACCCATCATTAAAAATTCTCATAGATACTGGAGCATCGTCATCTGTCATAAACCCAAAAATAGCATACGAATTATTTKCAGAACGTATTTTCCCATATAGGTTTGAGATAAAGTCTGTGCACAAGGTAACACATGCTCTCACGTTTCCAATTTATTACATTTTTAATAGCATATAATATAATATATTCAATAGCATTCGACATATGATTGTTTAATTGGAAATAAAGATTTATAGAATTTACAAGCAAGTATAAATTATAAAACCAAAACATTCAGCACAGGAAAATTTGAGATAGATTATTTGAATAATATACAGGAGCTATAGTCCAGGCATATTAGGGGTTTCACCTCGGAATGAGAGATAGTCGGCTATAAACTTGTATAAACCTTTATTTCAACACTCTAAAACTTGTCTCAAAACCTACTTATCGTAGGGTGTCTGGGACTACAGGTATTCCAAGGTCAAAGGTCAAAAAATCGATTTTTTACACATTTATTGCAAATATCTCGTTTCCTATGAGTTTTATGCTATTTATATTTATTATAAATATTGTAGAGGATTAAATTCTCTACAACTTTTGTTTAAACATTTTTTTTATATCTTCAACCATTTTCGAGATGGAGGGCAGAGCGCGCGCAGTGTTTATCTATATACAGTATCTTTCGAGGTCAACCTGTAGTCCCGATTAAAAACACGCCGTTTAAAGTTTTTAAATTATTAATAAATACATAATTATAAATGATTCGCATTTTTTATTAACTATTACATTATCATTAATCATTTTTTTTCAATAATTAAGTGCTTATTCATTTAAAAAAACATTCACATGTTTAAATACAGTATAATAATTAAATCAGGAAGAGATTATGGAGTAAAGACGACCAAGGATAAACTTAAAATACGATACACGGTAAAAATTAATGAAAATGACGCAGAGACACAGTTGCTCAAATTTTTCAGGGTAAACATCCACACTGATAAACAGTATGGGATTTATTTCGCGGACGAAAATTTGGAAATCATCACATGTAGGTTATTAAGGGAACACTTCAACGGAAAATTGAAATTGATTAAAACCAACATCTATACGCCTGTAATAGACCGGAATAACTTCGTGGAAAAACTAGAGGAGTATCATAACCAAAACCATAACGGCATACAGGAGACTATAGCTCACTTTAAAAGAAAATTCTATACCATAAATATAGACCGTATCATTCAAAATTTCATAAATCAATGTGAATTATGCTTAGAGAATAAATACGAAAGAAGACCTTATGCAACGGAGTCCTATGGCCCCATAATTGCCAATTAGACCGCTACAACACATACACATGGATATTTTTCATATTAGGAAAGAAAATTTGCAGATAGCTTGATTGTAGGTCCAATTAAAGTCCAAGGCGTAGTAACAATTTCCGTCTGATTGTTATTGTTGATAGTAGCAAGTCTTTGGATCAAAGTGAATTCGATAGGGTTTAGGATAGGAATTTTAAGGGTGTATATAATATGGTCTTGGGTAAATACGATTGTTCCTTTAGTAAAGCGAAAATCTAACAAGTTATGATAATGTAACATAAGTTCTTTATAAGAATAAAGAAAGAAAATGCTGCGAGACGAGACTCACTGTGGTATTAAGCGTTTTCTGTTTTTATTTTCTTACGGATGTTACGAATTTCATTACAACTACGAATAGTTTGAGTGCTGTTCACGTCAACGGCCATACCGCGCTGAAAGTACTAGTTCTCGTCCGATCACTAAAGTCAAGCAGCGCTGGGCACGGTTAGTACTTGGATGGGTGACCGCTTGGGAACACCCGTGTGCTGTTGACTCTTTTTTTCTTTTTTTTTCTTTTTTGTTCTTTTCATTTTAATGGCACATCCAAGATCCATGCATGACTAATGTAACATTTTTCGATAATAGCATTTTTTTTTTTTCTTCTACGAAACAACGTATTACTTGATATTATACCCACTCGCTGACTATATTGTAGGAGACGGTAAGCGTCGCCGTCTTATCTTTTAGGTCTGTCGACAAAGACGCTGGTTTGTTAGCATAAGGCGATAGGCATTTGTTAGATTTTAAGTAACCGGATACAACGGACGAAATAAAGGACGGTGTGGATGCGACGAATGAATGCACAAGCGACAAAGGGCAGTGATTGTTGAGCGATGAAAGAGAGAGGTTCTGCGTTTTGTAATAGAGATTAGAATAAAATTGTTTTTCCCATTAAAAATCCTACAAAATTGGGGGCTCCTCCGGGATTGAGGAGCTACAGTGTGCGAAGAGTAGGATTGCGGAAAAACAACAGCGAATACTGCGATAGCGAATTTGTGTGAAGTTTTGAGATAGTGAATTGGTGTGAACTTTTGCGATAGTGAAGAATTAGCGTTGAACAGCGTGACAGAGAGT
>NW_014570065.1:22764-27466 GCF_001313835.1 Polistes canadensis
TTTTCTCACTCGCACACGCATTCACGACCGAGAGACCCTAAGATAACTCATACTAGCTCGCTCGCGTTTAAAGACCAACGAAGAGGCGTGGCTTGCCCCCTCTCTTACAATTACCTTTCACCTTCATTTTGTCGCTTTTTTTTGCAAATACGAAGATACAGCCTAAAACATTTTTTATKTATTTTTCAATTCTGCACWACTKTTGTTTAAAKTTTTTTTTGATTTAATGCCTAGATTCTAASATACRGCCATTTTTTACCCKTTTTTACCCTTTTTCTCGTAAATGCAACATTGTATTGCAAACAAATTAGCACCATTCGATTCAGCGACGTCGAATTACCATAGTATCAATTTGTAAAATCGATAGACCTGAAAGTTTCTCATTTGCCTTTTATTGACTGGCCTATATTGTAACCTGCGTTCTTTGCTGGTGCTTTCGACGAAAAAACTTATTTCAAAACAGAGTAAAAATCAAATGATGCAAAACCAAAGACTCGCGCGGCATGTCCAGAGTGAGATACTCTGTGCATAGCAACCGCAGGCGCTTATCATATATACAATTACGCGACATCTTTAGCGGGAGCGACTATAGTCGCTCGTAGTATCTCAGCGGCATCACAGGGAGAGCGACTATAGTCGCTCGTAGTAGCGAAAGGGTTAATTGTTGATGAGTAATATATATATACATTTTTCGCGTTTTCTCTACTTAAAAAAAAATATTAAAGGATAACGAAAAAAATGAAAAAAATATGAACGCTTTTTATGTTTTTTAAATTGGATAAGATTGGACGAATGTATATTACAACTCAATAAATAAATAATGTAATGTATGTAATTAATTAAATAGTGYAACGGCAGGATTATGTAATAATATTACTGTAAGAAGGATAAGAARAAAGATGCCGAAAAGAAATGACAATAGACGATAAATAATAGACGATAGAGAGGTGAGAAGGTAGTTAAAGCAGAAAATCTGTTAGCATTTTATCAGAATGTTAACATATTGCGTACAACTCGTCTTTACTTTTATTTGATTCAACCGATGATATAAAGAATTTAAAGTAAATTATCTTGTTACGTTATCAGGGTAACTAAGTCTCGTATATTCTCCTAAAAAATGAATAGCGAAAAAAAATTAATGTCGACATTCCGAGAACGTAAAAATCAATCGTTTACTATACACATTACATTGGTAGCACTTTATCATACCTTATAAAGTTGCAAAGCATGTTGTTATTTCAAAATTGTGTTTGAAATTGTAAGGAAAATACTTTTTTAAAAATCAATATATATTTTTAGTCTTTTTTTCTAATAATTTATAATATGGATTAAAAAAAATAATTGCAAAATGACGTGCATCGAACTAATAAAAATAAAAGTCAAAGTGAATTTTAGAATGATTATTTATAAGTTGCACTAAATAGTACTATAGACGAAAATAAACTTAGTATAAGTGATAATTGCGACATTTTTGAATTGAGTGATGTTAATAAACATAAAACAGCACCCAAAAATAGGCGGTTCTTAAAAGAGCAGAGCTGCGCACATAATATGATAAAAATTAAAGTAAGATTCTTACCTTTTTCCGTAGTAGCTTGTGGAATTAGAACTCAGGCACACCATTCATTATCAACACTAATAAAATAATACTAGTCACGAGTAAAAATAACTAATTTTACTAAATTATATTCTCTCACAAATTCGACAATCTTGAAATTTATTCTTTCACGTTTATTAATTCACAGACTATACATAATATACTTAATATAGAAGCAGAAATACAACATTCAACAGAACAAACGAAACTGACTCGGTTTGCTCCCTGATCCTCTTTATAAAACTATTTTTGTCCCCACTTCCTTGACCAGTTTCTTCCTTTCCACAACGAATCAGTTTTCAGGATATGCGAATTTATTTCCCTCATTGGATAGTCATACTGACGCCCACGAGGCTCATTGGCTTAGGAAATTAACAAAGAGCTGACAACTGCCTTCGCGACGAAACCTTCGAGCGTAGAAGATAAATATAACAAACGATTTAGAAAGTTACACAAGAGATATAATTTTTCGAGTAAAAAGAAATTCATGTATAAAAAAGACCGCGTAAAAGTAAGGATAGGTGTATATTACCATGATAATTAACTCCTGCTACTTGCTACTATGATACAAAAAACCAGCTTCAATGCTAGTAAGTTTCGACTGTAAAGTTGAGTGTCTTTTGAAATGTATATGTTACTGGTAAAGTGCAGAAATCAGTTATTTTGCAAATTACTTAGGAATGTGCAGACTAACTAGGGTGATCCGTTAAAATATCGAAAATTATTTCATTTCTCAAATTATCTATATAATCTGCTTATTATCTACATAATTTGCATATTACCTACCAGGTAATAATAGGTTACCTACTAGGTTAAAATGATAATAAGATGTTTGTTGTAACAACAGCATTGTTTTTGTACGCTTAAATTACCATAATGTTATTTATTTATTTTTCTATATCTAAAGAATCCAATTAATACAATCAAACAATTAATAAATTAGTCTATATAGTTAATTATCAATCGATTAAAAAATTATATTAGAGAGAATCAAATGAGAGAGTGAATAGTGTTTGTTGTGCGAGAAAAGATTGCTAGGAAACTAAATATAACTTTTTTGTTGCGTACGAGTGTGTTTTGTTTGTCAGGCGACGTCGCTTCAGATAATCGCCTGAGATTTGGTCGTAATGAAACCTCCCGAATATTCTCGATCCGGAAGTAAGGAAGAATCTCGAATTAGTCGGGGAACTTCGATTAAGAATGCAAGGAAATAGCAAAAGATGATGGAGGGGAAAATGAGTATATATAAGCGACGAAAATTTTGTATTGTTTCTACGATGAGTGTGTGCGTGTGTTTGCGATTTATACAGAAGAAATAAAAACGATGATATCCTCATTATCATTAACTAGCATTATGCTTAATTAGTATTGCAAACTAAAGATTTTTTTTTCTTTAATTACATAACAATTGGTTTTTACGACTAGCACACTTCCTTTAATATGTATATTGCCTAGGTAAAATGCGGAAAACTCTTGTTCTGCACGTTAGCGGAGCAAATCAATTAATTTGTAGATTATCTAGGTAATGTTTAATATAACGACTTTCGAGCTTTAGCGTTAACATATACATTGTTGAAAGGGATTCAGTCCTAATGGGTGGGATTTCTTAATATTCTGTTTAAACGCTTTCAAAAAAATAATTTTGACGTGAAGGACAAAGAACGACTTGGATAGCTGAAAAAATTAAAAAATTTTTAATTGCAAAAATTACTCAATGAAAATTCAGTTCAAACGATTGTAGAGTTTTTGAAAACGTTAAGTGTTACTATAATGACTGTTTCAAAACGCTTGCATGTAATGAGAAAAATTCATAACGAAGAAAAATGGTAACCACACCTACAATGCAGAAACTAAATTTACCACATAATATACTTGAAAGAAAATTATAATAAAAATATAAATAAATGTTTCTTTTATAAATATTTTTTAACTTTAATTTAATTTCAAGTAAAATTATTATTATAAAAATGCATAATTAATATTATAAATATGTATATTGTAAACAAAAATTAATAATAAAGACTCGCTTCATTTGAACTAATATATTGGAGACTGGATTATAAATTTAATTGAAATTTAAATAAATAAATAATAATAAATACAAACTTTTTAATATTTTTTTAAGTATCTATTCGATGTCAATTCAGATTTAACAAAATGTTGCTAAAAATATACCTACAATTAAACATATTTATATTAAAAAAATATATACAAATAATAGAAACTAGCTTTACTTGAACCAGTAAATTCGACTAACTTAGTTCGTATAATTGTAGTGTTAATGCTGCATCACAATCTGAACAGTTATGGATAGTAAATTACTAACTGTGATTGTGAGCACTTGTTACACTACTCGTTGTTCGATATACATATCTTAGATTACATTGTTAGGTGCTGCGTCGTTTGTACCAGTAGCTACATTGTGACTATATGGGAGGTGACCTAAAACTAATTGTGAGTTATAGTTACTACATTAGAGAATTAATAATTGATATAAATTAGGACAATAGAAAGATAAAGTGTGCAGGAAAAATTGTAGCTCAGGAAATGATGAGAAAAGAGAAGAAATAATCCCTAATTGATTAGACGTGTTAAGTTGTCAGATTGTTCATCACGAATATATTTAAATAAATTTAAAAACTATAATCCCCCTTACATTGCTTGATTTAACAAATTTATTTTAACTTCATACACGTTTGTAATATTACATAAATATTATCAAGCATCTCTCCGTTTCATTTATAATACGCGTTTCGAACATATCCAATCAGTTTATTAATTGTATTAGGTGAAGCTACATGTTACATAGGCTATATACAATTGAAAAATCATAGATTTTGATCGTATAAATCGTGTAATATGTTGAAACAGATACAACGGTAAAATATACGCACATAAAATTGCTTATAGTCCGGTCAATTTAGACATAAAAAGAGTGGTCAAGTTACAAAAATTGCCGGAAAGCTAAATTTTGGTGGAGAGCTGTAGCTTACCATTACAAATAAAGTCTGAAAAGTCCCCATCGATTCTATGTGTGCGTCAAAAGTTATTCAAGGTCAAAGGTCGAAATTTTAGGTTTTTTGGATTTTGCTTAAAAACGGTAAG
>NW_014570065.1:28796-35749 GCF_001313835.1 Polistes canadensis
TTGAAAACAATAGAGGAAGATTCCTGTGATTTTAATGAAGAGACCAATGACTCAGCCACATTTGAAGAATTTATGAACAACCAGCAAGAGGAAGAGGAAGAARAAGAAATCGAAGAAGATATGATTGTTGAAGTAGACTTTCATGAGTATGAATCTGATTAAAATATCTAAAGAAATCGAAACAATAGTGAACCCATTAATCAATAGCAATATCAATAATACTGTAATATCTAGAACTTGACGRTTATTGCTCGCTTAAATTATCCTAAAATTTTTATGACAGTTAGTAGAATAGGCCGACAGGGGAAACTACGGTAAAAAAAACGCGCCAAGTACACTTCCTCACTAGTGGTGCGGAAATGTGTGCATATCATGTATAATGTGACTCTTAGAATCGCGATATCTCAGGAATGGTAACTCTTASGAAAGAAATYGTTVAGACCATTTTTGTAGAGAATTTTAAGATCTACAACTTTGGTTTGAAATTTTTTTTTATAAAACTTACCGTTTTTAAGCAAAATCCAAAAAACCTAAAATTTCGACCTTTGACCTTGAATAACTTTTGACGCACACATAGAATCGATGGGGACTTTTCAGACTTTATTTGTAATGATAAACTACAGCTCTCCACCAAAATTTGGCTTTCTGGCAATTTTTGTTATTTCAAATGTCTAAATTGACCGGACTATTAGATAAAACTGTACACAGTGTGCAACATTTTATTAAAATCGGTTCGGTAGTTTAGGAGTTCATCGTGGACACACAAAGTGACACGAGATTTATATATATAAAGAGATATATGTATGTATCCTTTCCTTTTTTCTTTAATTACTAAAAAAAGATATAAATAAACATTATTAAAATATTAAACAAATAATTATACTAAATTAAACTCTAAATTATTTTTAAACCGCATTGTCAAATTCAAATCACAGTCAAACGATTTAATCAATAATTGGCTCAAACCTTATTAATAGCACTGTGATCTTACATTTGACCTTTCTTCAGTTATAAAGATACTTCTTTTTGTAATCAAATGCTACTTTCACTAAAATTCGCTTTTTTTTTTAAAACAGAGGGTGTTTCTTTATTCTACAGAAAATACATTTTTCCAATTAAAAACTTTTCTCTTAACAAAATACAAATGTCTGCGTACTATTGTTACATTCTAGACCATTTTTTCTTTGTTTTACTTGCTATGCTCGAGATTTTCCTCGCCGAAGGTTTATATCAGGTAACCCGATATAATTTGATTACTTGAGCAAAGGAAACGGATGACAAAACAAGTATTTCCCAAAGTCGTGTCGTATCGTTCACAAAGAAACCTAAACGCATAACCTTAAATAAATATTCTAGAGAGTTTGTATTTATTATCGTTCTTAGGAAATATAAACTATTCGACAGAGGATCAGTTCTCCTACCCATAGGCGCAGACTCATAGAAATTCGTGGATCTGAAGTCGTCTGGACTTCATTCCCAGAAGGTATATTCTTTGTTAATTCTTTTAAGCATTCAGCCTTCTAGCCGTCAAGGAAATCACTCAATAAGGAACTAACAAAAGGACCGTCGAGTTGACCTCTCTCCGATTTTTTTCAAACTTTCATACATGTAGTAGTCCATGAGAATATTCGTTGTACTTTTTAAAAAAACTAGATAGTCAATTGTTTTCGAAAAAACGAGGGCAGAAATTTCGCAAAAATGGTCTTAAGTTTGATGTTGCCAGATCGATTTCTCGACAGGGGAAATATTTTTTTTGGTCTTTTTTTATTATTTGTTATCTTTATTGTAAAATTTGTTATACGAAAATAAGAAAAATAATAAAGCTATAAAAATGTTGGTATTAAACACGCACAAGAGTAGCCGATTGCTTGGTTAGTAATCGATAAATAATTTTATATACGTGGTCCCAGAAGGACCTATGATTTTTGATAATAAGATTCCGTATCACACATTCACAAGTTATATTCTCTCTTTATTGGTTTCTCTTATCCATTGCAAACATTCTATAGACCAATAATGCATATGTTATAGTTATATGAGCAAATAGTATATATCTTTTGGAAAAGAAAATATCGGTAACTTTGACATTTTGTAAAAAATGGACTCGAAAAATAATTCTTTCAACTAATACATTTTTCTCTGTACTAATGCAATTTCTTTTCTTTGAAGTTTTTTTATATAATTTAACAAAAAGAAGATATTTAAGTGATCCCATTTAGCTGAGAACAGCCTGCATTACAATTCACAAAATAAAACTATTAGATATTCTTAAAAGAAGAAATCTTGGATCTGTTTATATTGTAACCTTTATAATCACGGTTTGCATATACCTCTTGAAAGTTAATTACTTTGTTTATGATTTCAAAGGAAAACAATAATTGGAACTCGATTGGAACAATGGAGCAATGATTGTAACAAGATTGGAACTCGAACATTCACTCGAACGATACTACGAACCTATAAAAATGAGGCTATACAATAAAATGTGAGTCGAAAATTGTTAATAATTAAATTCATTTTACGGGCACGTATCATTACTAAATACATTAACAAGAATCATGCCGTGTGTAATTACTGTTTGGAGACAGCGATGATAATTTTAGCGTAACTTGTTAATCACGAGATGCTATTTCGAAGTGCAAAAAAGAAAATAAGAGAAAATCATTTCCGTCAATACTCGATCGTTTTTCTTCCTTATAACTTTCACAACACGACGTTAATATGCATCAGGCTTGTTTATTTAGAGTAGCGAAACGCCAATTATGACTCGGTTTTGATCTTAAAATTTCTATAACGTGTTTAACAAACTCGATCGATTAATTAATTAAAAATTCTTTTTTTATCGACATTTGACACACTACTTGTATTTATTTTATTATCGACCTGTAATTATATTGGAATTTTTAATAACATCAAAAGCTTGATATATTATTGATAATTCTTAAACAACGAAAGTATGGATAATAAAATTTCCTGCAAATACGAATCAGTTGTTCTTTGAAGCGATACAAATATATTATCATTGTTACTAATAGAATTAAAACTGGTTATGTTTATCAAATTTATCCTACGATTATAGTGATATTTCCTTTATTCATTTAATTTTGTTTAATTTAGTTTCTTAACTTTAATTACTCTCTGTTATTCCCGTGTTTAATTATTTTATCAGTGAATTATACAACAAAAAAGAAAGAAAGATAGATTTCGAATAGTTAAAGGTTATGTTCAAAATTGTAGTTTATATTAAAAACTTGTTGAAAATATTGAAAAACAATTAGGTCATTTTCTATAGATAGCTTTTAATAACTGACATAAGAAATACAATTTTTATTTGAATAAAATAAAATCGTATTTAAAATGATGCTGCTGCCCTTGTGAAATTATGTAAAATTTTTAAATTATGTGTGAGTTTTTCTAGCATAAAAACAAAATGGCAAGTATCGAATAATATGATACAAAATTTAAATCAATATTCGCTTATAAGATCTATAGAATTTGATCGTAATCCTTTTTAAATATGCTGTGCACTCTCAAAAATATATTAAAAGAAATTTTTATGTATAAAATTGATAATTTTATGAATTTACACTAATTAGAAGAAATATCGACCCCTATTATTAGAATTGGCTTTTCATTCTCTAAAACGCATTAACAAATACGTAATTCACCAACGGGTAATTAATTTCGAGATAATTATTTAGTTTATTGGCCATTTTGGAAATATTAATACACAATTTGTCATTAAAATTACATTATTTATTATTATAATATTATCAGGTTTTTATTGCACAACTTACAAAGTATTTTACAATGTTTTATCATTACTTTATTTATATTTTTTTCTCACATTTTTGGTTTATGCTCTAATCCCTCCCCCCCTTATTCCTTAACAATTTATACCATCATTTTTACATCCATATTATCCTTTCGTTATTCTCTACCCTCTCTCAATATTTATCAACATTCTTGTAATCATACTAACCCATCCTCTACCAATATTTATCAACATTTTTACATTCAAACACTATCCTACTAATTATTAAATTAAGAAACCGTAAAACACCAGGAACAAATGAGATAACAAACGAACTAATAAAATATAGGAGAAGACTACTAACAGAACAACTAAGTACCCTATTCAACAAAATAGTAAAACACCAAAAAGTGCCACCCCAATGGAAGGAGAGTATAACAGTTCCTATATTTAAGAAAGGAACTAAGACAGCTCCGAAGAACTACCTCGGGATCAGTCTCCTAAGTGCAGTACAGAAGATAATAACGAAAATTTTGGCAAAGGTAATAGAGCAGACAGGAATAAGCGAAGAACAGCAAGGCAAGACAAAACAGATCGACGATGGATGCAATATTCATACTACGACAAATAGTCCAAGAAGCGATAGAATTTGACAAACCAATGTGCTTCGTTGATCTCCCATAAGCGTTGACAAAGTGAAGCTTAGGGACGTACTATGGATACTGAGATCTAGAGGAGTAAACAGTAATATAAGACAGATACTAAAAAAACTGAACACCCAAAATACAACTATTATAAGAACGGACAATATGACAACGAAAAAGATCTCAATAACGAGTGGAGTCAGACAAGGAGACAGTCTAAGCCGATCCTTTTCAACCTGATCCTGGACGAAATAATAAAGGAGGTGAAAACAGCTGGAGAAGTAATCAAGGAAGGGAAAGAAAAAATGAAAATAATATGCTACGCCGACGATGCAGTCATCATGTCGGAAGACGAAGACGACTTACAAAGGATGCTGTACAAATTTGAAAAGATGGCAGGCAAACTTAACATGACTATTTCGGTACAGAAGACCAAATCACTCAGCATCTCCAAGGAGCCCAGACGATGCAAGTTAGCTGTATATAAGAAAAGCGTAAATCAAGTTATGCGATTCAAATATCTAGGAGCAATGATCACGAGCAACAGAAATCTAGAGGAGGAGGAGGTAAGAGACCAAGTAACCAAAGCCTTCCTAATCTCCGGATACCTTATAGATATCATATGGAGAAATAAGTATATGAGCATTAAAAGCAAGGTACACATATTCAAGACTTGTGTCAGACCGATAATGCCATATGCGGCAGAGACAAGGGCATAATCCACGATATCAAAACGTATCCTGAGAACTACAGAAATGAAGATGTGGCGAGCAATAACAGAAAACTCACTAAGAGATAGAAGAAGAAACAAAGAGATAAGAAAAGAATGTAAGACCCACGATGTGGTAAGATAGATAAGAGGTAGAAGAAGACAGTGGCGAGACCATGTAGACAGAATGGTCAATAGTAGGCTGCCAAAGGTGGCAAAAACAGGATAAATAGTGACAACGAGACTACCTAGAAGATCTTGAAAAAGGTGGCATGAAAGTTGAACATCATCGTCACAGGAACAACAAACGCCCTAAAAGAGAACTATATAGTTAATATATAACAAAACGGAGTCCTAATAAGAAGAATTACAAAAAGAAGAAGAAGATGACTCAAGTGATTTGTTAAGATTTAAAAATTTTTTTGATCTACAGTTCATTAAAATTTATTTGATATCTTTTTTGTTTTTCTTTAAAATCATCAGTTTTCTGTTGTATTTCTAGTTTCTTATTTTGTATCAGTTTAAATTATTTTATGCAATCTAATCCTACTAGAAAGTAATGTTTAAAATTCTTATTAATTATTATGAATACATCTATATTTTCTTTTTTATTCAATATTTTTACTTTTAATGTTATCTTACCCTCAGAATTATTTAAAACATTAATTGTCCCCAAGTTTACCTTTTGCATCGTTCTGTTCTTTCTTGATTTCAAACGTATAAGTTTTGAATTTATCAATAAGACATTCGAGCATGCGTCATAAAAGCAGATAATTCTAAGATGTCTCTTAATTTTTCCTTGAGTCTTATTAATGGTGGAACTATAAGTTTTTTGGTCAATAAGTTTTTTTACTCAATTCTAATTATTTTATTTATATCTTATTAATGATGGAACTATAAGTTTTTTGGTCAATAAGTTTTTTTACTTAATTCTACTTCTAATATAGAATTATTTACGTGTTTTGTTTATATAACCTTCATCGTTTCCTTTAAATTTGAACCAGCATTCGGTTTCAGAATGGAATCTAATGCCTTTGTTCTTATTTTTTCAGATTTCACAAGGTGTCTTTTCATTATCGTCTTTGTTACTGACTTTATACTTTTTTATTTCTAAATTGTTCTTAGAAGCTCAATTTTCTAATTTACCTATTTTACTATATAGGTCTTCAGTTTTCTTTAAATTTTCTCTGTCAATTCTATTAGCCACAAAATTTGGAAAGTTAATAGCGATTGAATCTGTCAATGTTCTACTCTATTATTGGATTACCGTACTTCTAATAAAAGTTTTTCTTTTTTTAGCGCATAATCAAGCAAAGAGCCGGTTTAATATTTAAATGAAATTGCATATCTTATTGAAGACAAACCTTTACTCGAAAATGTATCACAAAAATTTTTTTTCTAATCTTCCCATTCTGCATCAATAGTAAGTTTTCCAACTGTGCTGCTGTACCAATCTGTAGCACCTTTATTTATGAGAATAATTTTTAAATCTTGATTTTTTTTTATTTTCTGTAATATTGAATTTTTCACATTCTTTTTCGGAATAACTTATCCATTGATTTGCCTTTTAATATCTTCCATTCAATTTTTCAATTTTAAATTCTTTTGCTATTTTGCTTATATTTTTAACTGCTGTTTGTTCATTAGTTTTTTTTAGTAATTGTTCTAGTAATTGAATGAGTGGTTCTTCTGAAGCATTTTTTTTTTCCGTTAGAACTGTTTTTTTCAGTTGTTTCTACTAAGTATCCACCATTAACACTAGATTTACCAGAGCAGTCATTTTGACTGGTCGTACAATTTCAATTCAAAATTCCTACTACATATAACTTTTTATTTCCGAATTGAT
>NW_014570065.1:36869-48977 GCF_001313835.1 Polistes canadensis
ACAAGAGGGAACTGCCGAAAACTTGCAAACTGAAAAAAGACAGCATTGCACGTTTCTCAACGTTGAACTAATCCAATTGATGCACACTTACTGTTTATAAGAGCAAGCTGAATAAAAAAGTACTTATACTAAGTAAAAAACATAAACACATCAAAAGTGAAAAAGCTGCCAAGAAATTACCCGAAACTCTATCGTTTTATAATAATACTAAATTTGGCGTCGATGTCACAGATCAAATGGCACGAAAATATACGGTGAAATCAGGTTCTAGAAGGTTACCACTTCAAGTGTTTTTCAATATATTAGATATAGCTGGAATAAATAGCTGGATATTTTACAAAAACACAACAAAAGAAAATATCTCACGTAAAGACTTTCTGTTTCGATTAGCAGAAGAACTTGCTTCARAATATCARACTTCAAGGCAAAAACCCGACGAAGCTGACATACCAACTACAAATGCCACGGTTTCTGTACGCAAATGGTGTCGAATAGGATATTGCAATTACAATAAAACTACAAATATTTGCAATAAATGCAAAAAAAATCTATGCGGAAAGTGTACACACAGCAAAATTTACATATGGAGAAATTGTGAGCGACAAACTGTAAAAAAAAGTATCTTGTTATTTCATAATGTCTATAAATCCATTTATCTATTAAAACTAATAATGTTTAACTATTTTTGTCATTTTTTAAGAGTTAATAAAGGCTGAAATCCACAATAAACATGTTTTATTATACACCAATCATTTTGACTGGTTTGGTAGAAATAGGTATAGCTAAGTGGCTGGTATATCTAGTGTTAATTTGTAAGTAATAACCTTCACCTAAATATGCTGATTTCAAATCTTTGGTGGGAAGAATCAAAATATTCCTCATTTGGCATTTCTGATTAAACGACTTATTTATCTTAGTAAATGCTGGATTCTTCATGAGTTCATGACCTCGTGAGTTCGTGCATACAAGTAATCGTCCGGAGCGATGTATGTGGAGATTTTTGGTTTGTCAATCAAGCTTATGCACAGCACATTTGTTTTATTCCCTTTGGTATTAAGTAATTTGAAAGTTAAGAATAGCTTGTCCATTTTAAATTTCAACGAGAATATTGTTGTGTAATGTAATGTTCTTTCTTTTATTTTATTTCTTTATAAGGGAATAAAACAGGAATTGTTTCTTTGTAAGTAATATAGATTTTGGTGTTTTATACAAAATACAATTTTATTACTTAATTTAATTGCTAATCCTATATGTAAATAACAATGAAACCACATTCAATGTTATTATTCACACTGCTAATTTTTTTTATAACTTTTATATCATCTTATACTATTGTATTCAAGCTGACTTCCTTCGTTATATTGATTGCCACATGCGATTTTAACTGTCAAGGCGTATGCTAATTCAAAGATCTTACTAACTGATCTAAACGCGGGCTAAATTAAATAAGAGTAAGGATACTTTTCTTACAAGAATACCAAAATTACCTGAAAACAAATTAAAGATGAACAATGCATAACAGTTGTATTGAAACCAATTTTGCGTTTCTAAAAGCTATTCCAAATTCAACATGGTGTAGGATGAAACGTAAAAAAGACCTTTCTGCCATGATTAGACAGTTGGGTAAACCAACTATTTTCCTTACTGTGTGTGACAATGAAATTAGTTGGAATGATCTTCTCCAAAAGCTTTATAAATTTAAACACAACGGCGAAAATATTTCTAAAGAATTTGCTGAACTCTTACATAATCTTGACAAAACAACACTTATCAACGAGAATGCAGTTACATGTGCTATACATTCTAACAAATTGGTCAAAGTGCTGTTAAACATTTTAAAATCTTTAAAATTGTGTCCTTTTAGAAGATATTATGTTCTTCATTATTTCAAACGTATTAAGTTCTAGCATCACGGTAGTCCAAACGTCCACATACTATTGTGGCTGGCTAATTCTCCCAAAAATATGAGCCGAATTTTAACAATTATCTTCAATGTTTCAAAGCTGTTTGGATTATTCTCGAAAATAATGATTATTCCGATATCGACTAATTTTATGGAAAAAACAATGTCACTTCTTATAAAGATTATAACAATATACTTCCAGTTGGAATAAAAAGGTCCAGAGTTTTTATCAGACGTTAACCTTTTTAACCACCTACAACGTAAGATTATTGAACTTATGAATGAACATCCTGATTTTGACGTTGTGGAAATCACAAGAAAATTAGGCGTGAATATGCTAGAAGCATTAGAGATAGGCTGCTTGGTATTTACTGCGGGAGCTAATGCCAAAAAGTTCTACTATTGTTACCACTATTCCAACTGTGCGGCCAATTGATTGTCAAAAAATAAGAAAGGTATTTGAAAAGATTCTACAAATATTTGGAAGGAAAATCGGTGTTTATAAATATGAACGCCGACATCAGGACATGTAAAATGTTACACTTGTTTAATTTATTACTAATTATAACATTAAACCCGACAGTACTAACACGAAAAGAAAAGTCCTACGTATAATTCGTTATCAAAATTATGATATGAGACATAATTTAAATGATTATAAACGTGAAATGGTATCTTTACATTTCAGCTGCTAATGTTATGCCTAATCCTAACCTCTTCCCAAAATTTATAAAACGTTCCTATTTCCAAAATAAACAGTACTTAACAAACTTGGTCCTATTGCTAAATATGAGAAAATTTAATGCATAATATTAAATTTGGTGAGTTAATGGAAATGGCAAACGATGAATAAAGAGAGCTTTTGCTACATGTTTTTTCAACTCTGCTTACGACAAATCATGATCCATTTCAAATATTTTTTAATGATCTAGCACAGGGCTTCTTAAACTATGGGTCGCGTAGCAAAATTCTGGGGTCGCAAGAGATTTTAATGTAAAATATTTATATATACCATTTTATAACATCACTAGAGTTGGCGGAATACAGTGGACTTGCAGCGTCTAGACACGTGCATTTGTTGAAGGTTTTGAGCTATCTCCACCGACAGCAGTAATATTTGTATGGGGTCGTCAAGAAACTCGCAATCATAAATGGGGTCGTCAAGAAACTCGCAATCATAAATGGGGTCGTCAAGAAACTCGCAATCATAAATGGGGTCGTGAATGACAAAAGTTTAAGAAGCCCTGATCTAGCAGGATACGGAAAAACTTTTGTTATAAAAATTGTCATGAAGACTTACAACTAATACATAGATAACGATGGATATTGGTACTCTTATATCTATTATATTATTCTGATTGAAAATTTACGTCAACTACCTCTAGTTAGAGCTACTCCAATATATAAACGACAAAAACAAAGGATTGTTGGACCTATTTTTTGGCAAGGATTACAATTTTTTTAGTTAGACCAAGTAATGAGGCAAGCAAATCAACAGTTTTCTTCTATATTAACTAAAATTCGAAGCGTTGAATAACTTAGCGTTTTGGAATCAGCTTTATTAGAATCATGTTTTGTAACTACGGAAGAAGCAGAAACTAAATGGAATTCGATTATTGAATACAAATGAAGCTGTAAAAAGATATAACAATAAAATTTTAAATCTTGCACAATACAAAATTACTTTAATAGCGAAAGATGTATTCACTGGTTGTACATCTGCAGAGCAAAGAGCTTCTTTTCACCAAAAGCGGCACAAAATGTCATTAATTGATGTTAGAGGATTGCCTTTTAAGACTATATTTGAGAAGGATGTTTTCTACATAATAACGACAAATATAGATGTGTCTGATGGTTTAGCAAAGAGAGGTGAAGGTAAACTAGTTCAAATTGAATACTATGAAAATAGAGAAGTAAATGTTGTGTGGCTCGTTTTTCCGAATTAACGACAGATTAGCCAGAAAATCAAAAAGAAAGCTTCTAGACATGTTGCTGCTATTTAGATTAAAAAAACAGGAGCGCCGATCAGACATAAATCTTTAACTATTCCCCTTATTAACAAAAAAACCAATTAACGTTAAACGTTCACATTTACCTCTACTTTGTGCTTGTGCAATGACAATTCACAAATCACAAGGGAGCATATATCTCGAAGTTGTTTATGAATACAATAAAAAATATCAATTGACATTAGTCTATTTCGCTTTGTCACGCGTAACAAACATTGAGGGCCTATACATCACAACACAAGACAATGATAATTCTTTTTATCACGGCCGAAGACCATCAACTGCAGTGATTAGTCCCTAAAAGAAATATAAGAGACTCTTAAGTTATCGTTTAGTGACATAGAGTAAAGACACCGAACATTTAATGAACTAAAGGACAGGCTTGACTCTGTATACTTTAAACTGTAAAAGTCTGCGAGCTCACTACGGTGATATGATTGATTTCATTTTACAAGAATCTAAAATTTTAATGTTGAGTGAATCTTGGTTAGATGATAACGAGTCTGTTAGTACACCAAATTTTAATTGTATAATTCAATATAAACGATCAAATGTTCGAGCTGAAGAAGTTCCTATCTATCACAATGCAAATGATACAACTAACATTCCGACCCTTAATATCGACATGACATTTTATTAGTTCTGCAAAGTCATCATTAGGTGAATTTTTTATAGCGGAGTGTACAATGAAAGATGGTACAATATTTTTTTTAGTTGCAATTTATATTTCTCCAAATCAAAAAATTGAAGATATTATTAATATCTTAAAAAAATGGCTCTATATTTCCGTACATAGCAATAGGAGGGACATATTATATGAGTAAAGGCGAGTATAAGCTACCGTTAATTTTAAATGCAGATCTTAATGCTAATTTCAACTTTGAAAATTCTGATCTACTCATTAACTTTTTCCGTAAAAATTTAAATCTTTCACTTAATAATAGCAGAATAGTTTCTGCAGCCCGTTATGGTACTAAAATTGATGCTGTATTACTCGAAATTTTTATAAAGTTTTTACTAGATTATTTGTATCATATTTATCTACCATATGCTACTTGTAACTCATATAACTATTAAATCACAAACAGATCAAGTAATGGACGTGAATCGATTACATTTTAAGTTGTATAAATGTTATATATAGTAATATTGAAGTTATTTAAATTATTTAAATTTCAATTAATGTTTTTATGCCTCAATGCGTTTCTCTGACGAGCTAATAAAATAATATACCTTGTAGTATTAACTCAACCAAGTTTTTTATTTCTTATTGCTTATTTCTTATTTTAATTAATCTATTCTTCTTCCTCACATATAAATAAATAAATTAGATTATACTTGTTATATAAACCGTTATCAACTCTATTTAATATCTTAATTTTATTTTATCATTTTATCGTTTTTTCGGCAACTTTAAGTATTATATAGGCATGCAGGATAATTGGAGTTCTTTTTAATGTTATTTTTTGAAGTATTTTTGAGGTTATTGAGATTATATTTTGTTTTGGTACGCTAAAGAAGTATAAATGCCGTTGGAAATTTCAAACAATATTTATTTTTGCTAACCTCAAAAATAACTTCTAAAAATAACTTAAAAAAAAACATCAACATAAAAAATAACTCCAACTATCCCGCGTGCCAATATAATACTTACTCTAAATTTGTCAATAAGACTATAAAATGATAAAATATCATATAAAGATATTTAATACAATTGATAAAGGCTTATATATATATATTAAAATTAATAAGTATAATTTAACTTATTTATTTATACGTGAGGAAGAAGAAGGGTTTAATTAAAATAAGAAATATCGCTTTGTTCGTCGGTTTCTTTGTAAATTCTTCACTGGTTGTCTAATAAGTGTCGTCGTAGGCGTCCAGTGATAGAATAGGACGAGTGTCTGTCTGTTGATGGACCTAGCAGGGCGTGCTTAGCAACGGTATGAAAAGTAGGGAGGCGCGATAACAACATTTCGATATTCTGAATATTCTCAAAATGATTGAGCTGCGTATTTCGAATATACGCTAAGAATCTATAATCTTTACAAATAGTACATAAATCGTTATCGCGTTGAGTGCCACACGAATTCTGAAGGAAATCCTCGTCAGGCCATGCTCGTTATTTTTAGTATTGAATAAATGTAAAATAAATGTAAATAACTTCAAAATAAAGACCAAACAAATATAAAATAAATAATTCGCAATAAAATATTAGTTTTGGATGTGACATTTAAATTATTTAAATTTGTATCGATAATCACAGGCTGAGCCGATGGTCCGTAAAGTAAATTAGAAGTTGACGGAATGTATAAAATTTCATTCACAGACAATTCATATCTTAGTGCAATCATTTTTCTTCGCAGTGTTCCGTATTAGTTTGTATTTTGTTATCCTTATTTTCCTTATTCTTCTTCCTACGAAGACGATATTCTTTACATTTCTCTTCATTAGTTTTAGGCATCTCGAAAACTTAAACAGAAATTTAAATGTATACTGATCCTGGTCAAAAATATCAAAATGTAGATATCAGTTTACATTAAATATAAGAGAGTTATATCAAATTACTTTCTGCGTCAACGGTCAGGGCGCGGTGATAGTACAAGTTCCTGTTCGATCATTTAAATCAAACAGCGCTTGAGTACGATTAGAACTTGGATGGGTGAACCACATGAGAAAAAAGAGTGGAAGAAGAAGATACGACTTCATGCCGTAATTTGGCAATAGCTTTGCCCGCGCATCGTAAATACCGACAACTTCGTGGTGTCGATTTTTTGGTCGCATCGTAAAATTCACACTCAGCACTTTTTCCTATACACGCCAAAAAAAGTATAACTTCAAGAAAGGAGAGCACCATGAATTGAATTGAAAAATAGTGTAATACATTTATATTTTACTGGGCAAAGTATTTTAACTGAACAGAATATTGCTTTTCTGCTTACTATTGTCTATTATAATATCAGGATAAAGGAAACGATTGTAATTTATCGGAATTGTAAGATTAAAATTAGGAGCTTGTCATCGTATGGTAAAGGTTTAGTAAATTGCATAGTATGTTATATTGTTTATTCATTTTTAATCTAAATGGATGATCACTATATAGAAGAAATGAAACAAATTAAAACTAATAAATAATACTGGATACTTGAGTTAACCTCACATACGAAAGACTAATATAAAATAATACATACTGTAACCTTAAAAATGACTTTTATTACTAATACTCACAAATAATTAATGTTTTTGAAGATATTTTTATGGATATTTACAGTTTTTAATATCAATTTCAATCGTAAGTAATAATTAAATAAGTTCAAAACACAAATAATTTTTATTTTAATGGATATTCAACACGTATTGTGTACATAGAAATATCAGAATATAGATATCAGTTCACACTAAATGTAACAGAGATATATCAAACTACTTTTTAAATATAATTTATTCATAATAAAATTTTGAAAAATTTATTTTTTTACATTGTGTCAGCCGCAGACGTTGCCTTCAACGAAATAATTACAGCTTAGTCTTGGACTGCGACTCTCGTTCCACCTATTGTTACATACTTTTTACCCCGCAAATAAGGACATCTAATTAGAATAGCTGCTTCGTCGATAGGAACCCTTTTTTCCCCTACCAACTATAGAGCGCTGGAGTAAGCCTCAGTGAAGGGGAAATATCGTATTGGTCGTGGGTACTAATATAAAATAAGATATCACGGAATGAAAAAATGCCTTTATGACGAGGCTGTTGGTGGCGCTAGTTAGCATTACGACGTTGTAGAGGCGTGGATAATTTCTTCTAGTCTATGTTAGCCCGCTATTCCAGCATAGTCTTATGTCTGAAGGCCTAAATCATAGAAAAGATGCGAATTACTGACAGCGGGTAAATCCGTTTCGGTATGGTAGCCCAACAGAAATTTCACAAATGCAAACTAATGCCTGTCAAAAAGCCACTGTTATTTCGCAAACATCGCCGCAGAAAACCGGTACACAGATCACAGAATCGGTGCATCAATGCCGATATGGCACACGATTCTTTCAGACAAAGCAGAGCTTTGGTGTACACAAGAGATCATGTATACCTTTCTTGCGGTAATTTATAGTTTTTGTTTATTTTTTCGGCCGCTCTGGAAGTAACGGTCAGACGTCTCAAACAAAGGAAAGTTACTTGCACGCACCGAACTATTGTCAGACAGTCACATTTTCTACCATAACTTTTGATTTATGGGGAATTTTTGCAATCAGCTTGTACAGATATAAGCCTAAACCCGTAGAGAACAACAATCTGGAAAAAAAATCGATTTCTTAAAAATCCTGGACGTATATAAGTCCTTAAAGCGTAATTACACTTTATATAAGGATTGAATTCTCTTAACTAGAAGTAAACATATAGACATTTGGTTTTATTATTCGCATAAAGCTTTAGAAAATAACGAGGAAAATAAAGATTATATTTTATATAATATTAGGTTAGTGCAAAGTAATTGACGTCTCATAACAGCTACTTTAAAACGATATAACACGCTTCAAACATTGCTTTACAAATCAAAATTCGAACTTTTTTTATTAATAAGTTTTTGCCAACGAGAAACCAGCTTATTTATGCCGGTAACGTAAAATTTCAGAGTTCTAGGGGCGATAAAATCATTAACGACGTTATTTACGTCATCTTGGTTTTTAAGGCATTTCTCGCGTAGGAAGTTGTTTACATGTTTAAAAATGTGGTAGTTAATAAGCAAAAGTCCAGCGAGTATGATGGATCTTTGAGAGTTTTATAGAGAATGGATTATTGAGAGTTTTCAGTTGAAGCAGCTTTCTTTTCGTTATCATTGAAGTGTGCAGTCGTGCGTTGTAATAAGGAGAAATTAGGTCCAAACTATTCAATAATACCGGACACATACATCGCAGTTTTCGGTACATTTGGTCGATTTGCTGGCTATACTTTTTCGCAATAATTAACTGGTATCAGAAAGCTATAGTTGATCACATCGGCTGCAGATCGCACTACAGTAACTATGACCATCTTTTGGTACAATTTTAGCTCTGCAAAGTTTTTTGAAGCCTTATCGTGGGCCAATTGTTAAGCTAAACATCACTAATTGTCGTAGAAAATCTATTTTTCGTCGTACGTAAAAATTCGGTCGTGAAACGGATCATTTTTGTTACGTTTTATAAGATAAAAAGAAAGTTTAAACCGACAGATTTTTTTAATTTTCGATAAATTCGATTAGTACTCACTAATCAAATTTTTTCGCCTTTCCAATTTTTTAAAGTAAAAACTTTTTTAGGATCGTTGTAATTTAAAATCACTGAAACGCAGTCTATAAAACGGAAATGACGTACCGGCAAAAGAGCAAATATATACATCTATAGGATTTAGCCGGCGAGAGAATGAGATGAAATAAAGTAGATTGTATTTCCCGTTATCGCAGTGTCTGTTTTTTGCAGTACTTCGTAGCTTCTCCACTCTTTTTTACTAATCGTTGTAGATATGTGTGCTTGTGTGCGCCTGCATATTGTCGTGCCGAAGAGAAAGAAAAGGCGTCATATATAGAGTACAGAGTATATGTATCTATTTATCTATATTGCACTGCCTTATTTTTGCTCTGGTCTGAGTGTCACCGTGTGTGTATAGTACATGTGTGCGCTGTGCAAAAAAATCGGTTAGTTTTTTGACTAGACACAAAATAACACATACTATTTTTTGTTTCTTACAAGTAAAATAATTTACTATCGTCTATATATAAGATTCGAAGACCAGTAAAATTTAAAATCACTCTGCATATGATTATTTCTGTAGTATAACTATAAAACTGTTTATCGTAAAGCTAAATTGATACTACTACGATGACAAGTTGCAACTACGATTTGAAATCTGAGTTTTAACGTAAAGATTGGGGTCACGAATGTTCGTTCGCCCCTTTCATTTAGTAAAGGAAGCTAGGGAAAGCGGAATTTTTCGAGTGAATATTAAAGTATTATTTAAAATTGAATACAATAATGGGTACACGCACACACATACACACAAGTAATAAATTAGCTGATCAAGGGACCCGCAAGAAGAAACGATTATAAGGAGCTCCCTTAGTTGATTTTTGGGCTTTCTCTAGAAGATAAGAAGAAACAAAAGACGGCTAAGATTATAGATATCGGAAACTACGAATTACTGCATATATTATTTTCGTTTTTCACAGTATTCCAAATAATTTTTATCCAGTATAAAATATTACTTTTGTTCTCAATCAGTCAATCATATAAATATAGCATCACAACCTTATTATCCAAATTATTACTAGCTTTTGTCTTAACCAGCTGTATATTTGTGTGAATTATTATTTAAACTAAGTATCTTCTATAAATTCTGCGACATAGCACAGCTATCTCAGCCAAAGTACGAAAGAAAGTCCTGATGAGGCTGTTATATAAAAAACGTACATTCCTCAAAAATACAAATGTTATTCTAAAAAAATAATAAAAGTGTTTAACTTTTTTGATACGGTAGTGTGCTTCGTCGGAGTCATATCGCTAAACGTGCCGTCGGAGTAGGGCCACTGAACGGAGAACTACTATACGCTGGAAAGTGTACATGTTGCACTTAGGTTGACTGGTTAGGTTTACACTCTTTCAGTGCAGCCTTGTCATTCACCGAATCGTAATCTGTTTTAAGCGTAAAACAACAACATATTTGGAGATTTAGCAATTATTATAAATAATAATATAATTTAGGGTAATTGATATATGAAATAAAAATTCTCAATATTTTAATTCACAATGATAAATTTGGATATAATTAAGAGACTGAGACAATACTATCGATGTGTAGTATGCTGAAAAAAACATCGCAGTGCTCATTGTTAAGTTCTATCACGCTGACGTCGTATATACGCGAATATTGTATACACAGAGCGTCGCGCGGATGCCGTTTATAGGCGACGCTCGTAATAAAAGGGATAAAAACTAATCAGAGATGTATTTCTTATTTTGCCAGTTTCTTATGTAGCATTCGACAAAAGTTTAGTTTTATAAAGGTCTCACTTCTACTGCGTGTGACTTCACTCATGAATTTTTTTAAATGACGAATAACGAGTAAATATTTGACGTTAAGTTCTTAAGAAACATCTTGTGTGGTTTTATAGGAATCGCTTTCGATTAACGTATCTAATAGATCGTTATCAACTTCTTATGATCGACCGTGTCTCTCTTCATCTTCGAGACTTATATCACCATTGCGGAATTATTCGAACAATCGGCTCGTGGTACGTTTAGAAACAATGCAATGCTTTGTGGACATTTTGAATGGCTTCCGCAGCTTATGTCCAAGTTTAAACTCGTTCAGTAAAATGATTCGAATTTTTTGGTACAAAAACATCTGTACAAACGATCTTAGAGCACATTTCTAATAATTATAGAATAAACATAATGGCAGTAATCGATAGAGAATAAAACACGATTTAAAATGATAAATATCATGACTAAATTTCTTGAACATTTCATTTAAATCTTAATACACAAAACATAGATAAAATTATTACGGTCATTATTTGTAAACTTTCCTAATAAGTATTGTAAATGCTAAAGCAGATATTTTTGCTAAAGCGTTGCTGAAAATTAAAAAAATAAAATGCGCTGAATGTACTAATTTGAGTGATAAGAATATGAATACAAATTTTTACTCAATCATTACTCTTAATTTATGCCAAGTGTTATATTTAGCTTATACCAATTTGCGAAAGTAGTTTTTATTTCACGTTTTATCTATGGATATCTAGTAGATCATGTGTTAGGATTTTCCGGTGTAATACAAAAGAAGAGACTCTTTTTTTAGGTACGATTACGTGTTACATTAATATGAACAGTTTGCTAAAATCTTTCTATTTTTTAACAACAATAATCTTTATTGTACAATATGCAGAAGTTATCTAACACGAATATAGCTTATACTTTATTTCGGTTACTTCAAAAGTAACATACCACATTAAATACAACTTGATTGTATGTGATTTTTTTTTTTTATTCATTACAGAACATACAATCAATTCTCGACGAGAATTATAAGTACTTTAGGCTGGCGTGATGTAATAACATGAAATGTACATGAATAATATATACAATGGTGAGTGTAGATATACATTAGTCTCAAATAATATTACGATGTTTTAAATCATTCAAATCTTGTTTTAAGGTCAGAAGGGTA
>NW_014570065.1:50332-50588 GCF_001313835.1 Polistes canadensis
TACTTTCCATGAAGTAGGATAGTAGCCTAGGCGTAAAATGGCGTTGAATAGTGAGGTAATATACGCTATTCCTTTTTTTGDTAATTCTTTGATCATCTTTCCGTTGATTAAGTCGAGGCCAGGTGCTTTTTTCGGATTAACGTGTGATGCAATTGTTGCTTTGACTTCCATTGAGATAAACGGTTTTATTTGTGGAGATAATTGGAAAGGTGAGTGCATAAATGTCCAGACGTCTTCATCTTCTGCAGGTACTGAA
>NW_014570066.1:0-25901 GCF_001313835.1 Polistes canadensis
ACGACCACGTTCGATTTTTATTCGAAAATGTGTTTCCACCAATTGCGATTGAGTTTACGTTGATGGAACTCATCCTCATTCGTTTTAGTATAGTGGAACAAAAAAAAAAAAAAGAACGAACTATCGTCTATCACGTAATTACGCGTACCGTAATTCAATCCATCCGGTTTATTCGCGCAGTTTCCTTCCCACATTTCGCGCTTTTCTCGATGGGGCAACAAGCCCAAGTCATATATCTATCTATTCAACCAACCCACGGCGGCAGGTTACTCTTGGGAATGTGTATCGTAACGTGCACCTGCGTTGCTGCTTCTGCTTCTGCTGTTACGCCACTGTGTGCCGTAGGAAAGGGTAGAAAATTACTGAAGAAATAGGTGAGTGAGAAAGACAACAAACAAACATACAAACAAAAAAACAAATGAGATAGAAATATAGACAGAGAAAGAGAAAAGACAGTTTGTGTATGCGTATATGTATATTTGCGTATACATATGTGTGTATATAAAAGTCTACGTGGAAAATAGGTGAAAAGGAAAAAAAAATAAAGAGCAAGAGGGGGTTAAAGGAAAGAAAGAAAAGAAAGAAAGAAAGAAAGGAAGGAAAGAGTAAGGCATGAGAGAAAGAGGCAAACTTTTCGTAGCACTTTTCCTTGTATTACTTAGCCGAGGATATAACACAGGACCGCGTCGACGGTGGTACCTATATCTCAGCCGAGGAAAACCACCCTCCGTGCGCGTATCTTTCCCTCCTGCCAGCCCATCACCCTTCTCTTCCCATCCCATCCCATCCCATCCCCTACACACACTCTCTATGCCATCCACCTTCTGACAAAGCTTCCCCCCTTTCTCCCAACCCAACCTCGTTTCTCTATCTTTCTCTCTCGCTCACTCCATCGGCCACTTCCACCCTGTTCGCCCCCATCCACCCACCCCAAACCATCCCCGCACGTCTCGCCGCTCTACCGCAGTCACCGACATAGTACTACGTTCTATCCCCCATTCCAGAGTTTCTACCACCCTCTCCTAACACCCACCACCACCACATCACCGCTGGCAGCAGTAGTAGTAGTAGTAATAGTAGTAGTAGTAGTAGTGAAACCCTCCGTTTCGTTCATTCTCTCTCTCTCTATCCCGCATCACCAGTAGTAGCAGCCCTCTACCACCCTTCGGCAAAGGTGGGTGCGCCCTACTGGCGCCTGAATCATCCCGCCTGAAGCAACGTCGGGGGCGGCTCTCTTGCCGAAGGGGAGAAGGGACCGGATGGCTGACTGAGCTAGGGTTTTGGAGGTAGCTGCCTGCTACTATAGCTGTTACTGCTACTGCTACTGCTGCTGCTACTGTTGCTGCTACTGTTGCTGCTACTATTGCTACTGTATTACTACTACTACTACTACAATCAACACTACTACTACAACCAATGCTCTGTTACCGTTGCCACTGTGTTGCCTCAGAGTTTAGCAGTGCTACTGCTCAGAAAGGGCTCTCTACTATGGGGGAGAGCAGGGGGCGTTTGGTTGTGGGTGGTTGGTCGGTTCGTTGGGTTGGCAGGGAAACGTGGCTGAGCTGTTGGAAGAGGTTGTTGAGGGACGAACGGGGTTAGGGGGGAAGGGGGTTGGGGAGAATATTCGAGCGCAAGGTATGTGGGTACCCGTTGGGACTGAAAGGGGGCGACGAGTCGTTCAGTCTTCCTCCTCGTCCTCGTCCTCGTCCTCATCCTCGTCCTCGTCGTCGTCGTTGTCGTTGTAGTCGCTGTGTTCGACGTTGCCGTCTTCGAAGGGAAAGCGAGAACGGCCAACGGTGGTGCAAGGGTGGCGCCGGGGGTGTAAGGCTTCACTAATTATTTTTTGTCGGTCGCACGACAGGGGTGTGCCTGCCGGCAATGACTGAAATTAAATGAATGAGCACCCGGCAGCTACGTAACTCGAGGGTAGATGGAAAAGAGAGAAGATTGAGTGAGTAAGTGTGAGAGAGAGAGAGAGAGAGAGAGAGAGGGTTTTCAGGCAAAGGGTGCTTCCTGCTAACGTTAGTGGCAAGTACGAAACTCGTACGTAGTTTTTCTCGATTGGATAGGGATAAGTTGATGTGCTTAATCTTTTTCCTAGATGGAAAAATATTGTTCAATCTAATAGCATTGTTCTTTTTTTTTGTTTTTTTTTTTTTCTTTACTTTTATAACTTTTTCCTCTTTTATTTATATTCTAACGAAAAATATTAATAATTGATACATACTTACGTCATCTTTCGGTATTATGTAAAATAATATTTCGCGTAATGGATTTCAGTTTGAATGGATCCAAAGAATTAGAAAATTACGAATTGATATTGATAACAATAATAATAATAATAATGTTTAACGAATGCGTTATATTATAAAATAAAATGTTATTTCTAATATATATATTTTTTGAAATTATTACCACCCTTTTCTCATCTAGATTATTTTCCTCGAGAGAAAGAGAGAGGAGAGAGAAAATGTGCGTTAAGGGCCAGCAACAGCAGCAACAGTAACAGCAGCAGCACTTTGGTTTCTTCGTTTCTCCCCGCAATTATCGTTGCCCGAGGTGGCGTCGCATTTTATACAATGTTCTCATTCTGTCGCATTAACACTTTTTCCTTCATTAGTATAATGGACGAGGACGCCACGGAATAATACCCTGCGGAAACTCGAGCTTCCTGGAAGTGGAAAGAAGCAAAGAGTGTAATTCGCTGGAGAAAGTACGAGAGACAGGGGTAAGGGAGGGATTGGGTGTGTGGGTGGTTGGTTGTGGGAGTTAAGGTAGGTAGGAAGAAAGGAAAGAAAGAAAGAAAGGTAAAAAGAATAAATGAAAGTTTCGCGTTTCGTGTTATCCTTTTCCATTTGATTTCTCGTGATCTTCTTTATACTTGAAGAATTAGGTATATTACAAATAATAGTTATGCATTTTATAACTGTATATATGTGTGTGTGTGTTTTCGTTTGTTTGTAATTATTATCGTAACTGCGAATGCAATACACGTAACCATTAATTCTATTTCTCATTCTTTTCGATGAATTATTAATCTACATATCGGTATCGTAAACACATACTCGATAATTGTATTCGTGAATATCTCCATTGATTAATCATCGATTATTGTATAGAACCGCGGGAGGGCGCGAGGCGGGAAGGGGTGGGATACGACTTGTCAAAGGTGATTAGCTAATTATGCGAGACAGCTAATTTGTGATTTGTAAATCAAATATTGTATAATATAAATTACGATTTATATAAAACATTCTTATAAAGTTAATATCAGATATTTTATAAAACTTTGTGCACTTGTAAGAATTGTTTAAGACAATAATTCATTGTACTTCAAGATCAAGTGTCGAATACTTGATTCGGTTTTTTCAGTTCACAAAATATTCATATCAATATAATCACACAAAAAAGTAATATATTTTCAATGTATTTAATTAATCAAACAAATCTCTCGAAACACAAATATCATTCGTGCATTAATAAAAATAATAAAATTGTCAACTATTCGCACATCGTGTGATCCTATTTACAAAATTATTATTAGGCCGATAAAGTTCTCCAATTATTTTTTCTGACATGTAACAGGAGAACGTAATCGGTAAAGAAGTTGCATGATTTTTTTCTCGTGCCACTTCTTTGCGCATCGTGTGATCCTGTTACGAGTTCAAATTTACTTGACAAGATTTTGAAATTTCTCAAACTTTTTGAAACGTTGATAGGAAAACATGATCGACAAAGGATGTGTCACACGTATAAAAATCATGCCACCTCTTGTCACATCGTGTGATCCTGTTACCAAATTTTTATTTGACAGAAAAATGTTGGAAATATTAACAGGAGAACATGTGATCGGTAAAGAAATGGCAAGAAAAAATAACTCAATTCGTGTAGCATTGTCGTAAACGATCTGTACAATTCTATAAAGTTAGAAAAATATCTGAAATATATACGAATATTTAATGTTTCTATTGTTAAACCAAAATTCTTAAGAATCTTGGTACAGTTAAGTTACAAGACTGATGAGAGACGATGTGTTTCTTAAATTCCAACACTTTAAAATCCACGATCTTCGTAGTAGAAGATACGTCGAATCAACTTTACTCACCGTGTTCGTCTGACTGAATTCGGTTTGAATCGAAATCGAGGAAAGTTTCGCGAAGAAAACTTTAAGTTCGATGCCGAAGAAGAGATTAAATGGACTGAGCACAGGGGGTGCTTGGAAAATGGGAGTTGGTTAGGTGGGTTGGTAGTAGTAAGCCTTTATGGTGCAGTAGGAGGGAGGGAGGGAGGGAGCAGGGCAGGGCAGGGCAGGGGAGAGGGGTTGATTCTGAAGGTGGAAAAGAAACGAGCAGGCACGTGGTAAATGATTCAAGGCACTTTGTGACTCCAGGCTCTGAGTTCAAGTTTTTTTCCACTCCCCCCTCACCCTCTCCTTTCTCTTTTCTTTTTTATTTCCCTTCTCCCCTCCGCCACCCTTTTTCCTTCCCCGTCATTTTACCGATTTTTTTTTTCTTTTTCGTTTCATCGTTTACCTACTCGAGGCATACAAAGGTTTCTGCATCAGCAATTTTCCTTCGTTTAGCGTTCGGCCTAGCCCGAGAATAGGGAAAATTGTTCTCTTCTGTGTGTTATTTTTTTTCTTTTTTCCCTTATTTCTTTTCCCTCTCTCTCTCTCTCTCTCTCTTTCTCTCTCAAAAAACAATGCACGACAATTCGTTATTAGCATTAGCAACTTTCTGACGATGAAATTCGAAAACAGATACGGTTATACGAGCGTGTAGGAATATTATTGGACAGTGTGTGTGTGTGTGTACGTATCTAAGTTTGAGTTTAGTATCGTGTGTGACACCCGACGATATTAATTATTTCTCGAGCAATTAACTTCCCGGTATCATTTCGATGTGTTAGTAAACGTGTTTTACCCCAACGACGAATAGTTTCGAATAATAAATCATCGGGATCGTAAAACAGACATTCGTCTGGATTTATGTTATTTTCTATAGAAAAGTGACGATGTTACGTATGTTTCTCCTAGTTCAAAAGAGAGAGAGAGAGAGAGAAGGAATTGGCCTTGAACGTGGAACATCGTTCGATAAACGTCGACGAATCTTGCCGACACGACACGCATACGTAATCACCTATCCATGTGAATTGATCCAAGCATATCAATCAGTAAGATAAATTGAAGATACTCTAAGAAAAGATTAAACTACAGTAAGTGTAAAAGAGAGGGAGAGAGAGAGAATGATATCTGAATTATATAAATATCTATCACCATTGTAGAATCAATGATATTATCTGCAAGATTGTAAGATAATCTTGATTATTAATATCTTATTTAGAATCAAGGATTATAAAGATAATCAATTATCTTTTGGATAATTAAATCCCTAAAGGGTTGAAAGTTAAAGGGTCAAACGTAAATTAATCCCAGGTGTGTTGACCTTAGGCTCTAGTAAATCATTTCTATCATTGTCAGAATAAAAAGGGAGAATAATAATAAAAGATAGAATGAAAGATAGAAAGAAAGATATGAAGATAGAAGAAAGAGATGGATGGGGTTGGTAATAAAATGAGTGGTACGTTAGCAATGTTTTTTTTTTTCTACTCTTTCCACCAATGAGAAGGGGAGAAGAACTGAGGTCGATCCTTTGCAAAAGAAACAAAATGCTTTCTCGTATCTTTCAACTCTAATAAATAATAGTAAGTAATATAGTTGCCAAATGGTATTGGATGGCCTGACAAGGTTCCAAACCTTCCCCGGCAATGCTAACAATTCCTGGTGTCAGGCGGTGTGAACAATGCCTGATCCCGCCAACTTTTCTTTGCCATTTTATGATTCTTTGCAAATTGATTTATAACTTAAAAAGGTATTCTACGCGTAGACAAAACAGTGTACTTTAATTTAATATAAGTTTCATTAAAATTTATTCACTTTTAGTATAAAAAATATTTACCAAAACTTTTCAAACAAATTGCAAAGATGCACAATTTACTGCATTGCATTTTCTGATATTTTATGAACCTTTTTTTATTGCATGTGATTATTGATATACATGATTTTTATATTTGATTGATTTATTGATTTTATTGCAATGTATAATCAATCAAAAACAGATCAACGTTTGTTTATAGTATTTTTATGTCAGATTATCACAATTACTTGAAAAATCGTGACTAGAGTTTTGTGGGACACCCTATATATATATTTAAGTAAGTACTTATTTATACAAAGAGATAGAGATATATATATAAATAGATAGATAAAAAGAAAGAGAGAGAAAGAGGGATCGTCTGGGGATTTTTATTAAATTAACTAAACTCACTTATTTGTCAACCAAAAAATCCCCAATTATTTGCCAACCTAATATTTAACACGTCACTTAATAAGTCTAACCAAGAAAAAACAATTTTTTGTATAAATTCTATTTTAAACATCGCCATATTCTCCTTCAAGATTGATACATTCATTTAAATGCTCCTCTAACTTTCGACTGTGGTCACTAAAACCACTTTAACCTCTAAACTAATGGTCAGAATGCCATTAAATTTTGACACGTACTGTTTGAAGGTTAGAACTAGCCGGAAATCACGTGGGTCTGTTAACAGTGTTGCCAAATATGTGTCAGACCGGGGACTTATTGAATGACGTGTTATTTATGATTAAATATTTCGACTAGTGGCTTTCTGGTGTTCCCGCTTTCGATCCTAGTGACTATTTTGAGCTCATGTTAAAGCGTACAAGGCTTCGACTAAGTGTATTCATGGAATTGGGACAGAGGGTTGGCCTAGGGAATTAAAATCAGCCTGCTTATTGCCGGTGCTTGGCTTTTCATGCGCACTGCGGTCGACCGGTGATGTATGTTATCATAAGATCGAATGATATAAATACATATACATATATATATATACGTGTATATATGTATTTACATGTATATATATGCGTTTGACTTACGCATAGAATCTGCTTTGGGAAACTAATGATTTTGTAAACCTTGAAGAGGAGCCATGTACTACTAGCTAGAACCTTTAAACCTTATTCTTTCTGTCTATACAGGGTGTCTCAATATTTTTCTGATTGATATCATTTAGATTGTAATCATTTATAATTCTATTTTAAAATGTTTTAGATTGTTATGTGAATATTGTATTAATAATTCTACTTTCATTTTTTATAAATACCTTAACTCACGAAGAAAAACTATTATAGTACTGAAGTAAAACACTTTGATCGTTATTAGAAAATTTGTAATAAAACATTTAAGAGGTTATATATATTCAATATTGCAGTTTTAGTTTTTCCTTGTAAAATATGTTAATAACGTTATTAACCAGGAACAAAAAAATACTGAAGATACACCCTATATATATATATATATATATAGTATAAAAATTCTTACGATTTTTGCGTATCCGTAAATTATATCTCAGATATAGTTAATTACATTAAACCTAATTATAATTATATTAACACATTTGAGTTACAGGTAAAATTGTATTTATCTTTTCAATTTTTATTAACAAACTTTGATTTGTCTTTATTAATAAGATATAATCGTGGATATGTTTAACTCAAATGATCAAGAACTCAGATAGACAATTTCAATTGGTCGTTGATATAAGAATAAAAATAAAATAGGAAGAATATTGTCTCTTTACTTTTTTCGATCACGAATTCCCAAAGACTATATATATATACATACATATACATATACATATACATATATAGGGATCTCGATCGTTCGACTAGAAGAAAGTAGTTTTCCTTGAGGAAAGACGTTCTGCCTTGGTCAGCCGGATCTTTCCTTGTGTCCGTGTCCAAGCATTTCCACCCCTTGCCCTTGCAAGCAGGAGGAGGAGGAGGAGGAGGAGGAGGAGGGTGCTTTCTACCTCGAGAAAACATCCCTTACGTAAGAATCGATACGCGTAGGAAGGGGACGAGCGAGGAGTTAAAGGGGCAGAGAGCTGCAAACTGAGAGTAACAGAGAAAAGGGTATATGAAAATGGGGGAGGTGAAGAAGAAGGATAGAAAGAGATAGTAGTAAGGAGAAAGAGAATGAGAATGAGAAAGAGAGAGTACCAGTGCCATTTCAGAGTACCCTTCGCGATCTTCCTCGAGCGCCGGAAACATTCCTTATCCTCGAGGTACCTCGAGATTCCTCTTCGAAAACTGCAGATGTATATATATGTATATACCTTTACATAGAAGATCTATATATATATATTATATAATATATATATATATAGTTCTACTTTCCGAGGGCATCTTTATTTTTTCTTCCATCAACCTCGATTTCTCTACCTTTTCCATCTCTCATTCTTTCTTTCTTTATTTTTCTTTTTTTATATATCATTTTGTCTTTTTTCTTTCATGTAAGATTTTCTATTCTCTCATAGAACGTAAGAAAAGGGAAAGATCGTTCTTAGGACGACCTGCACGTTTCGTGACGCGTAGATAGAACTAAGAGAGAGTTAGAGAAAGAGAGAAAACGTTGGTAGGATGTTCGTAGGTTGGGCGAGGGTGTGTGTGGGTGGTGGTGGTGGTGGTGGATGAGGCGCCGTAGAAGAAGAAAGGGGGTCAGAGGGGTCAGGAGAGGAGGTTGGTTGGGTGGTTGAAGCTGGTGTTACGGTAGCATCGAGGACGAGTAGGAGCTGATGTTGCTTGGAAGGAGAATAAGAGAGAAAGAGGAGGAAACTCAGGAGGAGGATGAGGAGGAGAAGGAGGAGGAGGAAGAAGAAGAAGAAGGGTGTTTGTTCGGGACGATAGTGTAAGACGGTGACGTGCACATCCCTTGCAAGCCTGCCAGTCTGCCAGCCAGCCAGCCAGCCAGCCAGCCAGCCAGCCAGTCAGCCAGCCAGCCAGAGTCTGCCTCCTGCCTTCGCTTACACTGAAAATGGAGGGTGGCTTCAACCCTTAGGTCGGCTGCAACGCGTTGGTGTGAGTGAACGCGATGGGTGGGTGGGTGGTTGGGTGGGTTAGGGAGGTGGTGAAGGCGACGTGAAACGATGGAACGACGTGGATGGCGGGCTACGAAGGGAAGAGAGTTAGGAGGGTGAGAAAGAGAGAGAGAGAGAGAGAGAGAGAGAGAGAGAGTAGTAAGGGTAACGGTGAGATGGTGTAAGAGAAAGATAGAGAGAGTTAGTCTGAGAAAGTGAGAGAAGGAGAAAGGGAAGCGAAGGTGGAAGAGTCGGAATGGTAGACCCGGGGTGTAGGGACGCTAAAAGGGGAATTGTTCGAAGAGGTGGGAGGGGCTAACGAAGTGAACGACGGAGAAAGAGAATAACAGACTCACCTCTAGGTTGTAGTAGCCAGGGGCCGAGGAGGACTTTGGTGGTTGGTCCGCACCCCAGAGCTGCCTTAATTATCCTCGAGTTTCCTACAAACTTCCTGTCCTTTCCCATTTTCTTTCTCTATCTCTTTATCTTTATTTCTTATCTTTCTTATCTTTATTTTCTTTACTTAGATCTAAATCTTCGAATTTTATCTATCCGGTCCTTCTATCTTTATCTCAACACATTTCGTATATTTGTATTTATTCCTTTTTATTATTCTATGTGTGTTTGACTTTTTTTGCATCGTTTCTACTACTTACTACACTATACTATTCGATTTAGTTTCCTTTTTCCCGTTAAAATAGTACATCACCATCAGTACACATCTTTCCTCTTGCTAGTTGAAAGGATGATCGAATGGGTGGGAGGGATTAATGGAAGGAAAACTTAACGTTTTCCTCAACGAATGGATTTTACCTTTTTCTTCACATGTGCCAATCCGTTCCAATACCAATGCATTTGGTACTACTCTCTCTATATATATATATATATGTTATATTTTATTGTTTTTTATTTTATTTCTTTTACCCCTAGATTTTAATCGATACGTTGATCTTTTTATTTAAAATAAAATCTTATATCATGTGAGTATAATATGATTGTTATTAAAATAATATCAATGTTTATTTCCCATCGTAATTTTAATTGCAACTTATTCGAAATTTTCGCGATAGGATTAGACGTTTTAATGAAATATTTCGTTAATATTTCAATTAACAATATTTATCGATCATAAATAAATAGATTTTCTCTTAAAGGAAACCTTCTAAATTTTTTTTTCATTATTGTTGTTGTTTAAACTCTTGCGTTTAACTATATTTTATGCAGTAACTACTGGCATCAACCCTCGTCTCGGATTCCCAAAGATTCTAAGAATTTCTCTTACCGAGAGGGGGTCTAGTAACATCCCAGGAGTTAGACAGAAAAGTTATGCTACCCGTACCTACTTTCGGTTTAAGGTGGACGAAAAGAAGCCAAGGAAAATATAAAATAAGATGAAAAAAAAAAAAAGAACAAGAAGAAGAACAAAAAAAAGAAAAAGAAAAAGAAGAAGATGTAGATGATAACGCGAAATATATAAGGGATGAGGAAAAATGGAATAAGAGTATCAGGAGGGAGGGTTGTTATATGAGAGAGGGTAAGAAGAAAGGGTAGATTGTACAACCTTCTCTGGATTTTGGAATTTTACGAGCACGTCGTGCGTCCCTGAAGCGAGAAAGCCGAAGGAAGGTATAGGAGAAAGGTACGACGACGTTGGATGACGGTGGTGTTCCAGTGAGACGGTGAACGTTAGAAGGGTGGGAGGGGTGGGGGTAGCGAGAGGGTTTGGTGGTGCTCGTAAGAGGATAGAAAGGGGGTACAGAACGAAATAGAGAGAAAGAGAAAGAGGGAGAAGGAAGAGGATGAGAATGATGAAGGGGGTGGAGGGGGTGGTAAGAGGTAGGAAGAGAGATAGAATAAGGTAAAGAGAAAGAGAGGAGAAGGTAAGGGAAGAGGAAGAGTGAACCGAGTAATAGTAGAGTAGAAGGAAGAGGGTGGTTGGTCGAGGGGGTTGGAAACGTAGAGGGTTGGTGGGAATGGGAATGGGAAAGGGAAAGGGAGAGGTAGTACGGTAGAGTTCTGGCGATGCCACGGCAGTAGGGTGAGTTACCGAGGACTCGAGGACTCAACCCTCTTTTCTGGACTCACACCCTCGCACATCTCGGCTCGGCTCGACTCCGAGCACCTGCACCCCTCCGCGCTTTCCTTCTCTACACCCCCGAACTCTCTTTCTCTTCTACACAGTACACTACGATCTCACCCTGTCTCTACTTTCCTCTACCCTTCTCTTCACCCTTATTCTCTCTCTCTCTCTCTCTCTGTTCGCACAACGGCAGACACGGCACATTGCCCGGAGTGTTGCGTTGTTGCCTTCAAGGCGCCCCCACGTTTAATTTTGTATAACTATCCGGCGTGCATTACGAAAGTTGCCGCGAAACTCTCTCACTACCCCCTACCCCTATTTCTATCTCTCTCTCTCTCTCTCTCTCTCTTCATCTCCCACTTGTTCGCTCATTCGCTTGCTGGCTCATTCTCATCCTCTCTCTCTTTCTCTCTCTTTCTCTCTTTCTCTCTTTCTCTCTTTCTCTCTTTCTCTTTTAGTCAGTCACTCACTCACTCACTCACTCACTCTATTTCAACCCTCTCTCGCAGGCAACGCAGACACGGGCACCGAGGTTGGCCCACCCGCTCGATTAACCCCCGTGCGCGCTTTTCGCGCGTTCCTACTATGAAAATTGTTTTTCGCTTTTCCACCTACCCAACGCCCTCCTCCGCCCTCGCTCTTGCCCCCTTTATGCCCACCCTTTCCCCCGTTCGGTGTAGACCCGGTTCACCGGCTCGTTTTTTGTTTTGCCGCACGGTCACGTTGTCCCGGCATGGCCGACGCCGGCAACGCCAACACCGTTGCCCTTCGAATTAGCGTTTTATTCCGAGATTTACGGGGCTAGTTATTCTGAAATATACAGTGCCCTCTTTCTCTCTTTTTATCTATCTTTCTCGTTGTTTTCTATCAACTCTAACATTAAACAAAACTAGTCTAATATTAGATCTTATTTCGATCCTCCCCCCCCCCCGATTAAAAATAAATAAAGAAATTATAGAATGTAATACTTAGGAAGATATTCATCAATTTAATATTCAATGATTCGTTATACATTAGAACCTAAAAGAGGAAACTGTTAAGTTATAATTGTATGCTGATTCTTTTTAGATTTAATCGTTAAGTGTTATCCATAAGATGTCTTCGAAGAGATCAACCGATCGATTAATTTCTCTTAATGTTATATATTACATCATTGTGTTCCCTGTTCTTCGAAGGTTACATTGCCTTCTAGTTGCATCAACCTAAACTCACCCTCGGTATCAGTCAGCAACGGGATTGGGGGGACAGCGTTGGAATACGAGAGAAATAGAGATAGAGAAGGGGGTGGTAAAGGGACAGAGGGGAAGGGAGAGGACTCGGTAACGCAGCAACAGCAGCAACAGCAGCAGCAATAGCGACAGCTTCCACGATGGCAGAGTAGGGTCTTCTGACAGTAAATCGATCGAATGCTATAATTTATACCATATCCTACTCGTCCCTCTAGGGGTACTACCCACCTACGTGGTACGCACCCCTCTCCACCTCCTCTCATCCAACAGCTACCTACCTACCAACCTACCAAACCCCCTGCCGTGAATAGTCATCGTCCGAGTATTCCGGGCAATGTGCGATGCCGAGCCTAGCGAGCGAGTGGGCGACCGGATAATGGGGAAACCGTCATTGCGAAGGGCCCGGTGCACCACAGAGGGGGATTCTGCAGTAAAGAGAATGAGAGAGAGTTAGAGAGGCAGACAGACAGATATGGGATGGAAGAAGGGTCGCAGGGACGAAGGGAGAGTACTGGGAATGTACTGGGAGCTGTGGGCGAACGTGCACGCACGTTATCATCGAGGTACCCAACGTAAACGAAGACCAACATCGGATCCAACGCGGTGGTCAAACTTGACCAGCTGAATCGACCTAACCCACCTCCTCCCCCCCCCTTCCTCCTCCCCCTTCCTCCTCCTCTTGCCTAGTTTTCCTCTCCACGTGCATTCGTGCAACCCATCCGCGTGCATCATTCGTGCTTCCGTGCATGCGTTAGTTGTGCGTACGTGCGTGACTACCAATAAGAGTTCGCGTGTATATGTATTGAAACAACACCCAACTATACAACCAGCTACGCCCACGAACCCGTACTTACTCGCTTTATTTGCCTTTCCTTCTGCTTTTGCTTTTGCTTTTGCTTTTACTTTGGGTACCGTTGATTGCGACACCAGGAAAAAATGCACCCTCCTTTTGTCCCGTTTCTATCGTTCGACTCTTCTTCTTCCCTTTATATTGTATATTCCTTTTTCTTTCTTTTTTTTCCTTGCTTTATATTACTCTTTTTTATTGCTATGTATATATATATATGTAACAATACAATAATGTGTTTGTTTTCTGTCCTTTCTATTTTTTATATATCTCTGTTAATAGTAGATTTGATCACGTATTTTATTTCAATTCTGTCATCATGATTATAAAAGAAATTTTCTTTTCTTTTTTCTTTTTCTTTTTCTACAAATCATATTATTTTATCGGATTTTGTTTTTGTTATTCATCGTTATTAATAAGAAACATGAAATATTGATAAGTGCATATATGTGCTTGTTGCATTCGTACGATTAAATTTGATTGAAACGTGATCGTAACATTGCACAAACATTTGGATTATTTTAAAATAAGTTAACCCTGTTTTATTGGGAAATCACTATAAATATTGTCACGTGACAGTATAGTTTGTCTAATGATGAGTTAGATCTTTAACAAGAATAGTAAAAAGTATTTAACATTTTATTGTAATTCAAACTGAAATTCCGTTGCATCTCTCACCTATTCTCTATCTTTCTCTATCACACACATACACATACATACATACATTCTCTCTTCCTATTTGTTAGGAGAGTAAGCTCTGACCATATTTTCGTTTTGACCCGGACAGCAGCAGCAGACCCGTTTCAATTTCGTTTTTCCGGTTATTCGAGCGAATATTTGAAGCTCATATTCCTTCAACGTTTTTGATGATACATATATATATATATATATATTCTACACATATATATTCTATATACATAACAGTTGGTATTGACGATGACGATGACTATGATTTCGATTGTACCATTAACCCGTTTGAATAAAAAGCTCATCTAACTATTGCACTAACTGGAAACGAAATGATTTCATAAAAATAAACGAACAACAAAAAGAAAAGAATTTCGAATCAATGTGGTAGACAGAAAAAAATTATTGATAAGCGCATATATGCGTCCTTAGTCCAACGCTTTTGTTACATTTTATCGAATTATTTCAATAATTAATATATTATTATATTATATTTAAATACGTATACATAAAATATTATAAATAATTGATATTTAAAATATACATTTTCTTAAGACAAATTAATAAAGATCCGAAGAAGAAATAAAGGGGGTGGTGGTGGAAAAAAAAAGAAACAAGATACAAACGGGGTGTAGAAGCAGGAGGAGGAGGAGGAGATGGTGGGTGGTTGTTGTTTGTTTCGATCAAAACGGTCCGCGTTTTATTTCGTTTTTTTTTCTCATCGACGATGAGAAGAGAATTCGCGTTGATGCGTCATCTCGACTCTGTCATATCGAACTGACGATCTGCGAAAAAAAATGTGCAACAATCCCGTTTCCGCTGCCATCGCAAATTTCTACTTTTTAGATCATTCCTATATTTCTCTTTCATCGTCATGCCCTCCCACCACCCTCCCTCCCGCCCCCCCACACTTCCTTTCGATTACGTTCAACGATGAAACTTTAAAACCACGCTTTTACATCTGTTGAAGTCACTCGGGCCAGATTCGACACACATACCTTGACACCCTTTGACACGTACAGTCTACATCAAAATTCATTTTTATATTCCTCCGATGATCCTATCACTTTCCATTCATTCTATCTCACTTCCCTAACCACGTTCTACCTTCTCCCACCCCCTATACTATTTTCCTCCTCTCACAGTGTCCAGAACAACCTGCTACCACGTTTAATGAAACGAATTCCAACTTTGTCGTGAATTCCTACGATATTATTCCGTTGTTACTATACTCGTTCGCATAAGAGTGTCATCGGTCGAATATACTTTACTATCAACGTACACTAACCACGATTGCTATTGTATAATGTCATAAAAAATAACTTTACGATTTGTTTTACGTTATCTATATATATTTTCATCATTTCTAACGTCTAAAACGAAACTACTCTAATCGATTGTCACCAGAACTGAAAAAGAGAGAGAGAGAGAGAGAGAGAGAGAGAATGAATAAAAAAGAAAAGAAAAAAATAATCATTATTCTCATTCGTCAAGTTTTTTCAATACGGATTGAGTCAAACGTTTGGATGAGTATGTTAGTTAGTTAGTTAGTTGTACACCCGTTATATATGAACGAATACGTAGGTGAATTCGAACGTGCGGCAAGCAACGGCAGCAGTCAGGCGTAATTCAGATCATCTTCCGTGGGCGTGTGTCAGGAACGTCTGTGTGATACGACGGCATTTAAATGTGTGTGGGTATGTGTGTGTACGTGTGTTTGGCGTTATGCGAACGGGGGGTAGGGTTAGGGGGGTTCTAGGGGATCTGGAACAAGGGGGTAGGGATGTTCCACTACCTAAAAGGGGTTCTCAATCTTTATCGAATGTTTCGAGATCTACTTGTTTGTTGTTTATTTCTTTTGTTTTTAAGGTAGAAGGGTGGAAAGGGAGAGGGTGGTGAAGGATTAAAACAAAAAACAACAACAACAACAATAAAAGCTTTTCCCTTCCGATATTTCCCTTTTTTTTTTTTTCCAACGCTTATTATTATACATACGTGAGTACGCAACGTGTTACTACGTTTGTTCAACGATTCTATGGAAAAGAAGAAAAAAAAATAAAATTTGTATTCGTTGCTTCAACCAACCCTTTCTTTCTTTCTTTCTTTCTTTCTTCGTAATATTATTATTTCTTGTTTTTTTTTCTTTTCTCCCTCCTTCCCTCCCTCATTTTTCTCGTTTCTGTAAAATCCAATAAGCATTTCTGATATTTATGAAATTAATTGCGTAAACGATACGGAATGCGTTTCGAAAGATTTAATATTCGATCGGCGATGAACGATAATTAGCGTTAATTAATAACGGATACGGGACCGATAAAAATACGATCGTGTAGCGGTTATCGTCGAACGATTCTCAGAATAATTTCCAAATCGTATCATGGTGGGGTAGGGACAGGGGATAGGGGGACAGGGGCAGAGGAAATTCGGGTAACGCTAATTTCGTGGGTATTGTATTAATAAAAAAAAAAGAAATGTGCGCTGTAAAATTTATGAAAAATTAATCAATCGATTGTTCCCTTAACCAACCCCACCACCACCAACCACCAACCACCACCCTGCCTGCCGGCTTTAGTCGAACCCGATTAAATCGAATCGTAGATATAAATTTACGAGAGAGATTGTAGGAACGGGGATAACATTCTTATGGGATCTTCGATTCTAATAACTATTCTATTACGATCATTTATCTGTCAACTGGGAGAGAAATGAAAAGTTAGGAAGAAGGGAAAAAAAAAAACAAAAACAGGGGAAAACATTTTTTCTTTTTTTTGCGAACGGATGAAACAATGGGGAAGAAAAAAAAAACAAGAATAAATGGAATAAAAAGAAAAAAAATATATGTGTGTGTGTGTGTGCGAGAGAGAGAAAGAGAGTGAACCCTTTTACGTTTGGCACGGATTTCAGAGAGTCGAAACATCGAGCACGTTGTGGTAGGAATTGTCGGTGTTTAAGGTTTAAGGGTGCTACAATTAAAGCTGAAATTTACTAGCCATTAATAATAAGGGGTTGACAACTGGGTGGGAAAATCACTGGAGTTAGTATACTCTTGACATTGTCAACGACGAATATGGATTATGAACGTACACGCATTTCGTGTGGCCTATATTTGGTAACATATAACATAACACATAACACATAACACATAACATAACAGAAAATGCAATAATCGTAACTCCATTTTCGGGAGAATCATCTCTTTTATAATGTCAGCTTGTTTCCATAAAAACGGGTAGAAACTATAAAACGGGTTGCGGGTTTTACGTAATACATACTCGGTCATTTATGATAGTCTTCGTTTTGTGATCTTACAAATGATAAATATACTTGACTCAAATTTTTCTTCCTTTCTTTATCTTTATCGAATATTACTTAGATTTTATATTGTTTTTTCTTTTTATTACCAAAAATAAACCAGTGGTCTAATTTCTGATATTAATTATCATTTTCGCGTGTGTCATTAGGGATATTTGTCGAATTTCATTCAATTTGTTTAATTGATAGGAAAATAGTTGATATTATATTATATCATTATATAATAGGTTATCGTGTGAAAGATCGAAATTGGATAATGTCAAGATTAACACGATTAAATGTCGACGTTTATCAAACACATAATCGGTGAAAAACCGAATGTTTCAGTTTATTCTAATACATTAATATTTAGGACATATAACCAAAAATAATAATATGAATCTTGACATACTCCAATTTTCGATTTTTTTTTCATCTATAATATATATCATAAAATAATTTTTCTATTATATATATATATTTCCCGTGTTTGTTTGTTTGTTCTTGATTTTATCATTAGTCAATAATCTTTTCATAATACGCAACATATTCCAGTTAAAAACCGAATTCAGGTGAAACGTTGATGGTGCGGTTGTACTGTAATTATGAATATAAATCGGTGTATGATGGTGGCAAGAGAGAGAGAGAGAGAGAGAGAGAGAGAGAGAGAGAGAGAGAGAGAGAGAGAGGAGTTAGGAAAAGGGGTGTAGATTCATGGGTGGTAAACGTTTCAGAAACGGTGGTTAGTAAAAGGAAGATGAAAATGGTGAGAAAAAGCGAGATAGATAGGAAACAGGGTTTGGATTCGGGGTAAGGGATGAAAATGAGGAAGGGAATCCCAACGTTTGCCGTCTTTTAATTTTAATTAAAGAAGGACCTTTAGCAAGAGAGAGAGAGAGAGAGAGAGGGTGAGAGGGTGAGAGGGTGACGAGAACTCGTGACGCCCCCATCTGGCTTTTACAGGTTGTTGGAAAAACAGATGCTTTTCACTTCGCACGACGAATATATTTCTCTTTTCTTTTCTTTTTTTGTTTATATCCCGATTAAATTCTAACTATATTTTTAACTAAACGTTAATTTATTATTAATGGATAGATAAAGTAACGTGTTAAACAATAATAATTAATAATATCAATTATTTGATTACACCATTTGTGAAATGCATCATTTTCATAGAACTGGTATCGTTTGTTTAATATTGTTTACGAAAAATAGATTCTTAAAAGATTCTTTATCCTTCTTCTTTATTTTTTTAAGTTTGTTTGTCCTTTCATTTCTTTTTTTTTCTTTTTTGCTATCCTTCTTTCCCCGTAGTCCAAGGTGAGCCCATTATACGAAAGGAATCGGTATAGCAAAGTCAGATACTACTTTTCCTTCCCATTAAGCGGAATAGCACGAATCTGGAGATATGTTTCTAGTTTGAAAGCCGAACAATAGTCCTGGCTAGCTCCCAGCATTAAGGCTCATTCACAACGGTCGTTATCGCTAACACGCTTGCAGTTATTGTTGGATATTGTTCAGAATGCAATGCGTTTCTAGCAGAGTGAGTGAGAAGGAGAATGAGTGAGAGGGTTGACGGTCATTGCTGCCCTCCAGCAAGAGGGTGAGAGAGAGAGAGAGTAGAGTAGAGTAGAGACCGGGGGTTGCTTTGCACCCCTTTGCATTGGCGCACCCCTCGTCGGTCAGGTCGATATGCGTGTACACGTTAGGGGGGGCCACAAGTTCGTAGTTGTGTGAACTGATTCGCCCTGTTGGCTGGACTTCCGAACGTCGAACGTTGTTTCAAACAAAACAAAATAAAAAATACCCAAAATCTACTCTTCCATTTTTTTCGGTTTCAACATTTACCAAAAATCACAATTTCAATGTGATATTATTTTGGTAACAATAATAACCCACTTTGGGTATTGGGTGGTTAGTGTTGTCAATGTTACAAATTATACCTGTACCTATAAATTAATATTTTTGTTTTTTAGGTTTGGTTTTATTTCTACACGTAGTAGACCCTTAACACAGGTCTCAACTATTCGTATTTATTATCAACGAATATTAATCTATATATATATATATATATATATATATGTGTATCTGTCTTTATGTAACACGTCATCAAAATTTATATCAGTTTAACGTCATGATAATTTCTATGTCAAATATATATATTTCTCAAACGAGAGTGGTATACATTCAATGATGATATATTTCGAACAGTATGCTTCCTAATCTATATATATATATTACCATGAAAGATCAAAATTAGATAATGTCAAGAATCACATAGGTCGACATGGTTAAATATCACCACGTACACAAATACATCGATGAAAGACCGAATATATATTCTTATACATTAATATTTCGGACATACACCCCCTATAAGGTATTCAAGGATCTATTAGAAAAAAAAAGGATAGGAAGTGTCATGGGGTAAAAAAGAAAGAACCATAATATCGAAGAAATAAAGAAGAAAGTCAGGATATCGTTTGGCCGCCCCCGATATTCACCTAACCATCACAAATACAACGTACGCTCGATTATCTGTTTCTTTCTCATTCTCAATCCCTCTCTCTCTCTCTCTCTCTCTCTCTTATTCTCTCTTATTCTCTCTCATTCTCTCGGAGCATTTAATCCGTAACTTTGGCGCTCGTTGTCCCCCGGGGGAACGTTCTCTTTGGTTTTCCACGCGCAACAATAAGTTTTCTCCCCCGGATGCAAGCCTGTCAACGAGGCACAATTGGTTAGAGTGAGAGGGTGAATACTGAAAGAGAGAAAGAGAGAAAGAGGGTGGAGGTCGTGGATAGAGGTGGTGAGCTTTCTGGTCCCGTGTTTTACTCCCATTCCCAACCTCCCACTGTCCACCCCCTTTTCCACCCGACTCCCCATACTCCAAGCGTACCACCGTAAACTCTCCTCTTCCCCATCCCTCCCTCCCTCCTTCCCGCACCTTCCCTTCCCTTCCCTTCCTCTTTACACGTTGCTCCCAACTCATCCCATTCCCTGTATGCCGTGATTGCACTGCCCGGGAGCGATATTGGGGTGCGTATAGATCGGCAGAAGGGGGTTGTACTTCGCCCTCTATCTTCTATCCTATTCTATCTCTCTCTATCTCACTCTGACGTTATATCACTGGGTATATATATCTTCTATATACCTAGTATGTATTTAACCATCCTTTTCTAACTTATCTAACTCTAGTTTTCCTAGCTTGAACTCTTGGGTTCCAACCTACGTTCACCTACTTCACATCCTACTTCGTGTCTCCGTTATTTTTCTTCTTTCTTTCTTTATTTTCTTTATTTTTCTTCTTCTTCTTCTTCTTCTTGGATCGAATAAGAGATTCTTTATAGACAAGGGTGACCCAAGAAAGTAAGCAAGCAAGAAAGTAAGCAAGCAAGCAAGTAAGTAAGTAAGGAAGGAAAGAAGGAAGGATGGAACTCAGTAGAATTGCCACGTAGGAATTACTGACATCGGATACCTACGCCAATGAAAGAGAGAACGGGATTCGTCGTTCGTGCTCGAGAAGTCTCCCTTAAGAATTTTCCCTTACGACAACGTGGAAAGTAATCCTGGACTAGTACTGATATGCCACCCCGTCGTGGTAAAGTGAGATGGGGTGGGGGGTTGACTGAAATATTTCGTGAGATTTTTCAAACGAGAAAATCCTACTTACTTTAACGTTTTATTCTGAATGAGTTAACATTACTTTTTATATACATGTATATATATGTGTGTGTGTGTGTATGAAGAGAGAGAGAGAGAGAGATACGTAAACACTCGCGCGTATATTTTTTCGTGCATAAGATGAGCGACTTCTATTTCCTTGGGGGGAGTGGGGAGGCGGGGAGTTCTTCTTCTTCTTTTGTTTATTTTTTGTATATTTTTTTCAACCAAGAACTTTATTTTCCACGTTGAGTAGGTTCTCTAGCACGTGCAAGAAAATAAAATAAAATAAAAGGAAAAGAAAGTTTTTCTATTTTTTTTGTACTTTCCGCGTAAATTCCACTTTCCATTCGAATAGCGGGTACGGGGTGGGATGGGAGAGGAAGGAGGGGGGGAAAAAAAATGTTTATAACGAGGAACGAAATTGTTTGCGTTACTTCAATGCAAGCCGCTGCTGCAGTCGTGCTTGCTTGCTTGCTTGCTTGCATTATCGTCGAAATCGATGCTTTCAAGCATGCACTGATGAAAGAGAAATGTCCTCTCGAGGGTTCGAACAGATTCGGAATTCTTTTATCACGTATTCGTCAATATCACCACCACCATAACCACTACCACACCTAAGCACACGCGATGGATGCATTCCATAATCGCATTCCTCTGGTTATTATTTTCTAGAGCTTTTTTTTTTCTTTTCTACAGAGAGAGACGGGGTTAACCTAGCAATGTAAAATATTTATCAACATTATAACACCATACGGGTCTGATTATTTTTTCCCCCTCCCTTCGTGATCTCTTTATACAAAAGATAAATGTGTATATGTATATGTATATATATATATATATAGGATAGGATAGGAAGAAATTTCTCGAACTATTAGACTATCCCTAAATTTCATTTACGTTAAAGGTATCTCTCTTCCCTAAAATTACTGATATTAGATATCAACCGAAAGGATGGACAACACCATCCAACGTGATGTAATCGTGCTTGAGTAATTGATTTGTCCCATACCTTCCATCCCAATCCCGTTTATTAGTTGGAACGAGGACAGATCTCTCTCTCTCTCTCTCTCTCTCTCTCTCTCTCTCTCTCTCTATACTCTAGGATTATCGTATTAGTTCTAAGAAATTCTCTATATACGTGTTTATCCATTTAACGAATCCAAATACTAGATAGAAAATTATTCTAACAATTGATAAGACTGATGTAAGATTATTATTATTATTGGTTTAACGATAAGAATAAAATTATTTACAGATGGTCAAAAATTAGACAAAAACATTGATTTTTGACAAGAAATTCATCTTGAGGTGTATAAACTTTTTAGAGTTCTTCTATTTCGTCTTCTTTTTATTTCCTTTCTCTCTCTCTCTCTCTCTCATATTATACATACACTCACCCACCCACACACACACATATATATATATCTACTCGTTTGTATACGGTGGATGCACTTTCATCTTTGTTCCCGCGGACAGAACGTTTCCATCGTATTCTGTTCACACACATCCACACATCCATACATATATACATCCACACATGGTCGCATTCCTCATTAAGCTGGTTGGACGTCGCGAGCTAGCTAGCTAGCTAGCTAGCTGCAACGGACATTAGCAATATTGTACATCGTCACTCTTGACCGTACGAAGAGGAGGACGTACAATTTAGTCGTTTGCCCTGTGACAAAGGGCAAACCTTCAGGACGCGTTCCTCGTTATACCGGACTCTAGCTAACCCAGGGAATCATTGTCCAGCGTGGTGGTGGCTGACTACTCGCGAGTAGGGAGTAGGTCTGCGTATATTTCTACCCTTTATGTATACCTATACACATCGGAATTATATCTCTCCCTGTGTGCATGTGTGCATGTGGGGCTACACGTTAATTCACGAGGTGAACGTAGAGGTACGCAGGTAAAAGGGAAGGAACCAAAAGGGTGGTAATCGTGGTGGTGATGGTGGTGGTGGTGGATTTAAGTCGCACACACACACGGTAGGACATATTAGGTAGAAAGACCATTCGTGTTCCGTTTTCATCAAGCGTACAACCCGGCTCGAGGAGCCACACTGCTGGCTCCTCTAACCGGGCACACTTTGTACCAAGCTCGTGGGAGATAGTTGAAGAAGGGTAAGGGTAAGGGTAAGGGGTTTAGAGACGAAAGAGAGAGATAGGAAAAAGGGGTGCGCCGTTTTGCGGATAAGGTGAGAGGCAAGGGGAACAACAAGGGGGGAGGGGAGAGATAGAAGGGCGCCGAGTATCCCTCCTAACTCTCCCTCTGTAACTCCCCCGAGGGGGAGGAAGGAACGAGGAAGGAGGTCGGAGGGGGTGGGAGGGGTTGAAGCCAGGCTGGCACATCGCTGTTGGAAGTACCGTGGCGTGCCTTGGAAGCAAGAGGGTCTACGGATATTACGAACACAGGACGTTGAGATATCCAACCAACCAACCAACCCCCTGTCGACCGACCAACCGACCAAAGGCAGGCAGAAAGACCGTTCGAAGCTTAGGGGTGGAAGCTAAAGGCGCCCGAGAGGCGGCTAAGGGTAGGAAGACATATAACACACACCTATACTAACTCCCTCATACTTCTACACTCATATATATATATATATAACCTTCTTCCTTCTTTAGTATCCTACAAGAAGAAACGTAGGACTGACTTGAATTTCGAACGACTTGCACACGCATACGAGAATAATTCGAGCAAGAAGAAAAGGGCTCGCTGAAGTTACCGTGCCTAAACTGTGGATCGGTGGATTCTCGTTGTGACGAGCCTCTATGGAAAATTGGGGAGTGGTTGGTTGGTAAGGAAGGTACTCTGTTGTTTGTTACCTTCTACTACGATTCTAAGGGTGAAAGTTAGCTACACAGAGAGAGAGAGAGAGAGAGAGAGAAAGAAATTAGCTTCCTTAGTTATTAATAAACGTTTCACGCGGACCATGATAGCACGTGTAATGGAATGGGGGTAGTTTACCCTTATTACCTTCCTTCTCCTCCTAGGACCCCGTAGTTACCACCTTCTATCGTTGTACCTACGTTTCCTGATCATGCTACACTTCTATCCAAACTCACACTGACTCCTATACAATGCTTTCTATCTCTCTCACTCTCACTCGAGTACTACTGTTTACTTCTTTACTATCTACCTACCTACCTACCTACCTACCTACCTACCGGGATTATTTACTTTTCCATTAAGCGAATGAAACTTCTCTCGACATTTTACCATTTTACTGTTACCCTTTTTTCTTGTTAGTTTGTACCTTTTTTTTTGTCTTTTTCCCTATCGGGGTACAGTAACCTATTTGGATATTCGTTAAGAAGAAGAAAGAAAAAAATGTCAGGTTAGTTGTATCGAAATGTGTGAGTGCTAAGTTTTCTAATTAATTATAAATAAAAAAGAAACAAAATCGTATGCTTCATTTGTGTCACAGCTATTTCGGATTGGATTCTATCGTTTTATTCGATTTAATCTCTCCTTTTTATTTTTCTTTCTTTTTTTTATTTTAAAGAGAGGGTTTATATAATTTCATGCTCGACGTTCGCGTTACCAACCATTCCTCCCCCCTTCACTCCCACCCTCTCCCTCTTTCCATTGGTGTTTTCAAACTCATACATTTTGTCAATCGTACGATCCGATATATTCGATAAAAATATCCTCTCCACACACACACACACACACACACACGCACACGTACATTCAACGAGTGTATTTCAATTCGTTGAAATTTTCATCCCCTTAAAAGAAAAAAAAAAAGAAAAAAAAAAAGGATAAAAATTGCGGCACGTTGTCTAATCACTTTTACACATTTTTTTGTTTGCACCTAACAGCTAAATTGTTTCGCACAAAAGAGTTTAAGGTGGTGGAAGAAAAGTAGTGTGGTGATTAAAAAAATATCACTAGGATTAACTACTTAATAATACACAAAATCAACTGAAAAAACCCCAACAGTTAAATTTAATAACCGAATGATTATCGAATAATGTAACCGCCATTTAACTATAACAGTAACATAGAATCCATAAGTAAGCCGATTGCCGAAAATCTATCGTATTGTTACCGCTAATGACGGTACAGTAGTATCCTTATTAATTTCGACACTTTCGATTCCCCAGCCCTACCCCACCCTTCGTTTCAAATCCCTCGGCTCGTTTCGTTTCTCTTGTTATCGACTATGCTTTCGGTGTTCGTCCACCACCCTTACCTACCTTCGTTTTCACCCCTCATCCAACCGGGATCGTTCGCAGTTTCCCATCGTTGTACTTTCTGCTACCGGGAACCGAGAATCGTTTCAACCGAAAAAAATAAAAAAAGAAAAACGAGAGTAAGAGAAAAAGAAATACAAAAAAAGAAGAAAAAAAACTTTCTATATATATAGAAAGGGAATGGGAGAGAGAAAAGGGCAAAACCGCGAACTAAGACATCGCCCTGTTGTATTATATCTTCCTTGACCGTCAAGGGCATAACTCGAGGATGAATCAGTGCTCCTTGGGCCATCATGCTGGACCCACCCTCTCTATCTATCTATATATCTATCTATCTATCTCTTTCTATCTTTCTATCTTTCCCTTTTATACAACCAACCACCCACCCACCCACCTCTGAACACCCTTCCTGAACCTCCACCTCTCTCGGCAGCAACACTACTGCTCTGCCGCCGCCCTCTTTTCACCCACCCGCCCCCTAGAGCCATCAGAGTAGAAGAGCGGAGCAACCCTCTACCCTGAACCTTCATCAACGGGTCGAGCAACCCCACCTTTATCAAGAACCCCCAGCGCAGAAACACCCTTCCTTCTTCTTTCCTTCCTCGTCCCTAGCCTTTGTCTATTCCTCTCGCTTCCTCGTTGCCTTCGTTCCTTCCATGCTTTTCATCCCCCCTTCCTCCCCTAAACCCCAACCCCAACCCACTATCCCTTTCTCTCTCTTTCTCGCTTTCTCTTTGCCATCTTCTCATCTTTCCCTGCGAACAACCCCGTTTGCCCCCACTGTCTGCCTGCCTGCCTGCCTGCCTGGTTGCTTGCTTTCTCTCCTTCTGCATTTCCACCCCTACATCAAGCAAGCAACCTCCTTTTACCATCCGTGCTTGCTACTACCTCTTGGACCCTAGATTAACGGGGAACCCTTGCTGCCTGGAAAAGGCAACTGCCTTGACTCACCTAGTATAATGGTCTTG
>NW_014570066.1:26356-34983 GCF_001313835.1 Polistes canadensis
TGTATTCATTTTGTTTAAATTATTCCCTACCTTTTTGTTTTTCTTTTTTATTGATATTTTTTTACTTGATAACAATATTATATTGCAGAAAACGAATGAAGACGAAAATGGAAACAAAAATGTTGTTTAAAACTATATATATATATATATCGGGTGTGGATATAAAAATCAACGTGATGTTACACGTTCGACACCTTTCTGTTCAATTTATCGAGATAACTCTTTGAATATATTTGAAAAAAAAAAAAGAAAAAAGAATTTTATTACCCCGGTTTTTGTTTCCCCCTTCCCCACCCCTTCTTTATATATGCATATATATATATTTTTTATCTTCTCTCTTTTTTTTTTCTCTTTCTTTCTTTCTTTTTTATTATAAACAATGGTTCGCGCCAGTAGCACGAGATATCGATTTACAACGTGGTATACGGTACGGTTGCACGTTTGGGAAACACCATATGCTCCCGTTCCTAGTGTTTACCTCGGCTTCGTATAATGACTAGTCCAAATATTCATTCATATTCGCGTACCTACTATAGGTACTATATATTTTTTTTTTCTTTTATATAATATATAGATAGATAGGTATACATATATATTCGCTAATTAAAATGTTACAAGTAGTACAAAATGTTAAAGAGGATTACAAAATTGAACCGTACTTGAAAAATATAAAAATGGTATTCGATTGTTACAAATAGAAAAAAAAAAAAAGTGATTTTCGTTTGTTCGTCAATCCATTTGAAGAGAAAAAGATCTATCCTATATCATGGTATATGTATATATATACTATATATATATATATATATCTGTACAATACGCGCATGCCCAATATACCGGGAAGAGAATTTCAAAGCAGAGCGCCGAGTTGGATCGATGGGGGCTCGAAATTGAAAAAGAAAAATAGGAAGAATACAAAAAAAAAAGGAAGATAAAAAAGAATAAAAGGAAATAAAAGAAAGAAAGAAAAGAATATTATATCTCTGATTGGAAGAAAAAGGAAAGAAAAAGAATAAGAAAAAGGGCTCATTGATACCATGGTGGTTGCATTTCGAGGTTACGTGACAAAAGAAAATCTTCGTTCGTTGTTATTGTTCTTAACATGATTGTGTTTTATTCTATATATTTTATTTTTTATTTTTTGTGTAACCAAACCCGTCCCTCCCCTCCCTTGACACACACAATTCCTAGTCCACCACTCCCATTGGTTCAACCCGGTTGTGGTTTTAACGCCTTTCCACGTTCGAAAATGACGTATTCAACTGGCACGAACCACCCCCCCCCCCTCAACTCTTTCGAATATAAAGCGTATCATTGAAAGGCAATTAATTACCTTTAACTCTGGCCCATTTAAATATTTATAAAAGAATTTGATATTCTCCGTATCGGCCGGACAACAACTCTACCTCTACGTCTCGCGTTGTCAATATTTGTTGCATATTGTAGCTCCTGGATGTATATATGTATATGTGTGTATATAACAGGACGATAAAATATGAATGATGAAATTTTAAACAATAACGCTTGTGCCGTGATCTCCCTCCCTCCCTCCCTCTCTACCCACCCTCCAACCTATAATTTTACAGGTGTTATATACGGGCAACAACAACCACGTTTATAACTGAGGGACCCATGTTTAACAAAAAAGAAAAAAGAACAAAACCTATCCGAAAATTTTCCAAAAGCTTGAATTTTAAACGCGATGTCGAAAATTTTTTTTCATCCCCGCAACCCCGTTCCCTCATCCCCGTTTCCTTTCCCTTTCCTACCCCAGTCTCCCACCAACAATCCCAAATATCCGTTCGACCGAATTCTAACCAAACCCTATAATAGTCCTTTCGAATTCGCAAACGATACGAAAGAAAAAAATCCATGTGTGTTACGGGATAAGACCCATAATATTTCGTTAAAACTATACGCAACCCAAGAAACTTACGACACCACTGTTGTGTCTCGTTACGTTGTTCATTAAAATAGTAACGGTAGTTATACATATATACATATATATATATACACAAACACATACGTATGTATATCGTGATAACAGATAGACGCTAGTGGTGACAGGGGGTGGTCAGGGGGTGAAAGGAGGAGGGTGTGTGACATAACCTACATTCGTAAAGGCATTGTAACGCGACGTAGGTGTTTCTAGGAAGAGGGTAGGGTGGATGATGAGAAGGAATAGGATGAGGATGAGGAGGATGAGGATGAGGAGAAGGAGGATGAGATGGAGGAGACCAGCTACGTTCCTGTAGGGAAGGTGTTAGGGTTTCGAAGTAACGACGGCGTATCTGCTGTTCAACCGGTCGTGGTCATATTTCAAAGTCCCTTTAGGGCTACCGGAGCTCTGGACAACGGCCCAATTTCATGGCGATGCATCGCTACCTGTGATTATCAGCGCGTACCATGTTCGCCGGTCTGAAGCCCAATTCTGCGTCTACAATCAGCCTGACCGACGATATGCGGCGTACATGTACGTCCAGGTTCGCGCGTAGGAGTGACCAAGAGAGGGAGAGAGAGAGAGAGAGGGATGAGTGGTAGAGGCCGAACCAACACTGACTACTACCACGGTTCCCAGTGTCTGTCTCTACAGTAGTCCGTGTATGTATGTATGTGTGTATAAGCCTCGTAGCCAGTGAGAAGGGTGAAGAGAGGAACGGGGGTTGGAAGAGAGGGCGGGGAACGTGTGGTTTGTCCGTGCGTACGTGTGTGACTATATCTACCACTGTGGCTTGCGTCCATTTTGATACCATACTCGCCTATATATCAGATCTATGTAATCGAGTATATAAGCAGAATACATACTACCTATGTAGAACCTGGCGCGGGCACATAGGTAGATAGGGTCGGTCGTCGAGTGGTTAGAGGGTTTACGGGGGCAGCAGGAAGAGGAGGAAGAGGAAGAGGAGGATGAGGAGGAGGAAGTTGGGGGAGATGGGGATGAGGAGGTGGTAGGCGATGCAGGCAGTAGGTGGATAAAGGGTGAAATAGAGGGGAAGGTGGTGAACGTTCCAGAAGGGTGGGTAGAGGTGTGGTTGGTTGGTTGGTGCTTTAGAGGTGCGTTGAACCCAACGCAGGTAGGTTGACATCAGCGTGCCTTGTTCCATTGAAACGTGCGAAATCCATGTGAAATTCGCTCGGGCGAACCACCTTCGATCTGCTTTTCCTAGGAACAAACCCGGTTTTCGGTTGTTCTATGCTGGTGCTATTGGTGATGGTGATGGTGATGCTGCTGCTGATGCTGCTGCTGCCATTCGAAAATCCTCCCCTCGCCCCATCAAAGAATTATACTATAGCTCTGCGGCTGGGACGAGAGATCGAGAGATCAACGTTACTTCGATTAAACACTCTATGTGTTCACCTATGTGAATTACTATAGAGTGTATGGGGAAAAAATTGTATAGAGATCGTCTACTGCGGTTATTACCAATACGAGAATACTTTACCACTCTCCCCACCCCAATCATTCCCCCATTTAAACTTTTCGATAATTATTTTAACATTGGAATCGTAATTTAACAACATTTGTTTTACCCCTTTAACACTAGAAATATTGATAGAAATAATAATAATAATAGTGTTATATAAATAGCGAGTAGGTTAATTATAATATATGTATACCAATATAAGAAAAATTCTAATCGCACGAATAAGCTGAAAGATTATTAGAACATTGTCTTCTTACATTAGTTAGGATAAGAAACAAAGATAGATAGATAAAGAGAGAGAGAGAGAGAGAGAGAGAGAGGGAAATGAAGATGGATGATAGGGAAACGGGAACAGTAGTCTGTCCTCGTTTCCATCGCAAGTTACTTCCAAGTTTGAACAATTTTTTTTTGTCTTTTTTCTGTCTTTTTCTGTCTTTTTTTTTTTTCGTAAACGGGGAAACGGCGTTAATTCGCTCGGTGATTGCTGCGGCGAAGCGAGTACACATCGTGGTTTCCCACGAGATACCGAAGCGCAACGGGAGCGGAACGATCGTCAAGAGCGAAAACGTAACGTCGTAGTCATAGTCGTAGTCATAGTCATAGTCGTTGCTGCTGCTGCTGCTGTGCAGTGCAATGCAGTGCAGTGCAGTGCAGTGCAGTGCAGTGCTGTTGCTTTTACCTAGGCATCGTTGTCGTTGTCGTTGCTACCACCTCTTATTCTTCTTCTTCTTCTTCTTCCGGCTTTTCTTTTTTCTTTTTGGAAAAGTAAAAAATGTTTACTCGTAAAACCCCCCACCCCCGCCACTTCACCCTTGTAATTCTCAACGCCGCGTGGGTTTTTTCCCCATACCGTACCACCCAACAGTACCGCATTCACATCGGGAGTGCGTAATTCAGCTATATCTAACGCTGGTTAAGGGTGGTTCAGATGGGTGGCGATGGGTTGGCGGGTTGATCGTGGGTAGTCGCGGTTGGAACAGAGACAGAACGGTGGGGGAGGAGGGGGGAACGAGAGGGAAACGTAGGGAGAGGCAACGAGGGGAGTGGAGTGGCAGAGTGAGTGAGAGAGAGAGAGTAGGAGGAGGAGGATGAGGATGAGGATGAGGATGAGGAGGTGGAGGAGGCGCCCGGGGTAGCGAAGTGGGCGAGAGCGGATGGGTGAGTTTTGGGGTGGTCGGGTTGCCTGGGTAGAGAGACCGAGAGGGTGCTAGGAGGGTGGTTAGAGGGTGGCTGGTTGGTTGGTTGGTGGGTGGGTAGGTGGTTGGAGGAAGAGGTGGCTCGGTTGTTTGTGTGTCAGCCGCGTTGGGACCCTCTGCCCGTCTTCCCCCCGACCCTCTCTCATCCCTGTTTCCTACTTCAACTATCCCCGCAGAACGTAGTATAGGATACTTCTCTTGGTGTTGGTAACGCGTCGAACACAGACGCGTATGTATGTATGTGTATGTTCGTTCGTTTCTATATACCACGTCTACTCCTATGTATTACACCTTACAAACATCACCTCCATGTACTTCAGCTACCCTATGTGTCGGATATGTAGCTAATACATGGAGAATATTGTACCTCTCTCTATTCGTCTCTCTCTCTCTCTCTTTTTCTCTCTCTCTGTCTCTCTCTATCTCTTGTACTTGTTCACCTCCGTACTCCTCTCGTCTCTAACTCGAACGCACGGTGAGGGTTACCGCGATTTTGCGTGCGTATGTGTACGTATGTTCATACACTATATATATATGAACTTACTTCCTCTCACTCTCCCTTGCTTTCCAACCCTATTCTCTCTCTCTCTCTCTCTCTCTCTCTCTCTTCGTCTCTCTGTTTCTCGCTGTCTCTTAGAAGGGTGGACTACCGAGGTGGAGCTTAAGGGTTGAGACATACACATTGGGAATAGGGTTTACGAAGGACAGGTATTCTCTGCGACATGCACACGATCGGTTACCAGTTGCGTAAGTACTACATCGAAGGGACAGATCTACGTGTGTGTATGTGTGTGTGTGTGTGTGTATTCTAACGCAAATGCGATATGTATGCATGCGCGCGAGCGCTCGAAAACATTCCATTGAAATGTAGGTTTCAAGAATAAAAATAGTAGGAGGAGGAAGAGGAGAATGAAGAGGAGGAGGTGGTGGAGGGGGTGGAGGAGGAGGAGTGTTTGAGTATAAGAGGGCGACGAGAGAAAAGTGCGAGTTGTAAATCGATCACGATCGAAATCGTGTATTTCACGTTTCGCCCTTATTTTACTATGCGCATACCTAAAAGTATTCGCGTTCAGAAATATAAATCACATATTTTGGGGTATACAGAAGAGATGAACTTTGTTTCGAAATGAAATAAATGATACGTCATGATATTTTATTGTTTTACAAAGAGACTATCATTTTGATGATCTTTCAAGCACAATCGTATTAATACCTTCAAACAAATTTGGGTTTTTGAGATATATATTTATATATGTTGTATATGTGTGTATGTGTATGTGTCATTCTGTTACTGAACATCAAGTTATTGTGTGACAATATTAATAACATTCAATATTATATTGTACGCGATAGAATAGTAAAGATCATAATTATTATGTCCGGTGTGATTCATACTCGACTAATGTGACAATGTATAGGTATGAATAAAGATATACAGGGTGTCTCCTAACTATAAGAAATCGATTAAATATTTTCTTTGTTTTTAATAAATGTTTAAGAAATACACACACTTCGGATTGGTTCCGAAAAAAGTATGTATGTGTGTCATGGGAAAAAAATAAGTTTCTTGAAAGATAATCGAAATGTATTTAAAAGTGCATATGTGCCTGTATACAGAAAGTATTTTAAAATACGTGGGAATAACTTCTGAGGAGAGTGGAGGGGTGGGTGGGTGGTTGGTTTCAGTATGCTAAAATAAGAAAAAAGAAGTTTCGATAATTATATGACCTTGTTTTTCTAAATTATACGATATTGTTACATGATATTCGAAATGATCACTTTTACTATTAAATGCAACTCATCATAGACCTTCTCACATGTTCAACAATATCAAATATTGTTTAAATATGTCGACAATTGTGAAAAGTAATAACGTTAATACATTCTTATTCGTAAATAATTAAAACAAAAGTAGTCAGTGAAGTTATATATATTTCTGGAAAGACAACAAAAACAATTATAATTAAAAAACAAGTTCATGATTAAATGAACTTTTGTTTTCTTTTTTTTAGGATACTGAAACCACCCCTGAAGTTATTCTTACGTATGTTAAAACACTTTCTACAATATTTACGATGTATCTCTAATATCCGATTACTGAATTGTCTGAAAATATGTTTATCAATAGATACTTAAATTAAAATCAATCAAAGAATATTGAGAAGTAAAATGATAGTATTGTGTTAATAGATATCTCACTTTCGATTTTTTCATTATTTAGATACTTTCCAACATATTTGCGATGATTGAAGTTGGAAAAGGAAATAGACAGATAGTTACATACACTCATACAAATATATATATATATATATTTGTAATATATTTGTATTCACATATACGCGTAAAATGTGTAAGAGAAAATCGAGGAAGGAGAACGAGGACGAAGAGGCGGTCGGGAAAGGTGGTGTGGGAAAAGAGAAAGAGAGGAATAGGAAGAGGAAGAGAAAGAGGGTAGAGAAAGAGGGTAGAGAAAGAGGAAGACACCCAACCCTCTGAAAGGTGGAAGGCATTTCAGCCGAGAGCACGTTGGCTCAGCTGTGTTTTCTGTTCGGGGGTGGTTGCGGCGTAGCGGGCAGGGCTGTGTGCCGATGGGAATGGGGTGGGAAAGAGGGTAGAGGGTGAGTGGGTGGTTGGGATGGTTGAGTTAGGTAGATGGCTGGCTGGCAGGCTGGCAGGCAGGCAGGCAGGCACGCAAGGGTACGTCGAGCAACTGCTAGAGGGGTAGATGGTAGATGGGTGGTTAGAGTGGGTGGTTGGGTTGCTCGGTGGACTGCTTTGAACTAAGCCGGGCTAGAGGTGGAGTATGCTCGGTGGTTGGCGAAGGGCAAAGGGAAGGAGGGAACGGTGGGTGGAAACTGAGGGATGGAAGGGCGCGTTCGGTGGGTTTTACCGAGGGGTGGAGAGGGTGAGAGAGAAGATTGCTACTGAACATCGGGTGCTACTGCTGCTGCTGCTACTGATGTTGCTGCTGCTACTGCTGCTACTGCTACTGGTGGTGGTGGTGGTGATGGTGGTGGTGGTGGTGCCGACGCCACTACCGACCCTGCTTCGGGGTGTGGGTTAGCAAAGGTAGGGTGGATATGGGGTGGTAGTCCTGGACACCGCAGCCCACCTAACTACAACGTGGCTAGTATCCACTGTTCTAAATAATTCCGCGGTGGTACGATTGCTGCGGGCTTCGGAGCTCCACCTGCCGACAAATCCGAAATCCACATATGCTCGCGATTCTGTGTTTCTACCTCTGTACGCTTTGTCTAAGAGAGAGATAGAGAGATATACGGACAAACAGACAGACTGACAGATAGATAGATAGATAGATAGATAGATAGAGAAGGATCACATGCTGTTAACACGAAATCGTTAATAATAGTTTTCTCAACAGTTTCGATTCTCATCTCTCTAACGAATTCGATTAATTCCTTCTTTTTTCTCTCTCTCTCTCGTTTTTTTTAGGTCGATACGCGTGCAGAAAAAATCATGCAAGGGTAAATAGTATAAAAATATTGTCTTTCAACTCAGGGGGGGGGGGTGGTTCGATGTTTGCTGTGTGCGGTCGAAAAAATAATAATAAAAAATAAAAAAGAAAAAAATATAAAAATGGAGGATACTTTAAAAAAAAAAAACACACGCACACATACGCATACGCAGATAGGAGGAACACCGCGTTGAACGGGAGCAAATTGATCGTGTTACACACGTCGTTTAGCTCGGTGGAGTGGCCTGATCTTCGTCGCGCGTGTTCGCGATTCGACGGGGAAGACAAAAAAATGGGTCAGCGTGTCTCGGCGATTTTCAAGGTTAACGAAAATCGATACTCGCCTCGGCGCGCCGCACGTTCGGGTGCTGGCTACGTCACGATTCTTGCTTCTGACACCGCTATTTTTTTTAATCCCGTTCTCCATACTGTTCTATCTCTCTCTCTCTCTCTCTCTCTCTCTCTCTCTCTCTCTCTCTCTCTTTTTATATCTCTCTGTGTGTTTATTCTCTTTTTTTATAATATTATTTC
>NW_014570066.1:35213-37144 GCF_001313835.1 Polistes canadensis
TATATATATATATGACTATAACTCTTATCATTAAGTGAGGATAATCAATAAACTAAAATTTGTTTTTCTGAAAACCGAGAAAAACGACAATTAAAGTTTATTATTCCCACTTTACTCTAAACAGTTGACTTATTTATACTTATAATAAATATTCTTTACTCCTTTTCATATGGTGCTTTATTTTATACTCTCAGCTTTTCTTTGTTTATCCGGACGCCACTTATTTCTGCCTTCCGATGTTATCAATCAATTCCTCTAACGAGAGCTGCTTGAAGTGCGACAAAACACATCAAAGGAATACATTTTCTTTACATATATGTATTAATAATTATAATAATATCGATATTAATGAAATTTGAACGAGGCCTTTTTTTGGTATGACTGAAATTAGTTCATTTGCGTGATATTACAGTCTTAATATATTTTATTATAATAAACATACATACATATAAGTATAAGTGAAGCGTTCATGTACCTAACCAAGCTCACTGAGATACCAGGAGGTACACAAAGAACGGAACAAACGATTTCACCAACTTTACACGGACGCGTATCCCTCTCTAGTAGAAATACGTAATACCTATGTATATATGTATATATATGTATATATATATATATACGAATCCAAAGGTAAATGAGCATGTACCCGCGTGTACGAGAGTAAAGTTACTACTGTTGGTTGAAATGGGTAGCTCTAAAGCGTATGTATGTTTTCGTAAATGTATCTGTGTGTGTACGTGTGTTAACCACGTATGGCATTCGTACTCTCGCAGACAAGTCTTGGTCCAGAAGATATTTCGTGGAGGGGTCGGTCCAGGTTGAATCCTGAGGGTTGCTCGTACTCAACCCTCTGAATCCTCGACATTACCTCTCCGTCGAGTCGAAGGTAAAAGCATCTCCTTTACTCCACCTTCGTAGGAACAGCCCTGCAACTCAGACGAGACCCTCTATGCTCTTGGTTATCCTAGTTCCTCCTCTCCTAGTGATGGATTTAAACTACATTTGAATTTGTTCAATAATATATAATAACGATTAAATAACACACGAAGGACAATATTATAATCATATATAAAATTTCAATTTTTAATAATCTCAACCGTACAAAATCTTGTTTGTATTAGTCAATTAATAAAATTATTTAATATCTTAATTATTGTTTAGAATTTATTCTAACGTTTTGATATAGAAATAATAATCATTACAATTGGAAATAATTAATGTTCGTATTAGTCAATTAATGAAATTATTTAATATTTCTTTATTATTGTTTAGAACTTTTTTGACATAGAAATAATAATTATTTGAATTGGAAATATAACTAAATGGTTTTTGAAGAAAATCATGATTTTCTATAATAGTTTCTAGCCATCGCTAGTTTCTCAGCGTACCTTCCGCTAACAATTTCTTCTCGCAAAGCCCTCCTTTGCCTTTGCTACCGGTACCGGAGGCGGAAAGTACCTATCTTCGGTGCTCTAAGCCCAAACACTCGGTGCTCGGTAACCATTCCACTATGCGCCTACCATCCTGCAACGAGGCGATATACTCGTAAGTATCTTCACTCGCTATCTAACATCAACGCCTTGTGTTCCTTCCTATCTTCTTCCTTCTCTTCTCTTCTCCAATTTTCCAACCCTTCTTCCCTCAAATTTTTCTTTTTCAAAGTTATTCCAATTTATATAATAACACAAATATATATATTATATAATATAAAATATAATATAGTTTTGTAATGAAATGATTTTTCAATGACTGAAATATTAGTTTTCATTTGATATATTACAGTTTTAATAATATTTTATTTTAATAGAACACATATTAATGAACGTTCATATACCTAATCAAGTTCATTAAGTTTTCTTCCTTCTCTTCTATTTTCCAACCCCTTTTCTCGAAATTTTTCTTTTTCAAAATTATTCCAATTTATATAATAA
>NW_014570066.1:39101-40981 GCF_001313835.1 Polistes canadensis
TTTTTTTTTTTTTTTTTTTAATGTTACACACGAATACGCATATTATATTTGCGAAATACACATTGAAAAAACGTTTCATTGTTATTATTACGATAATAATTACTCTATACACTCACACAGTTCATTAGATTATGCGAATGTGTACTTAAAATAAAGAAAAGAAAGAAAAAAAGAAAGTAAAAAAATAATCGAAAGAGAATTAATGAGAGTTATTGTTCCTATATTCGTACATATACACATATGTAAGATAGATAGATAGATAAATAGGTATGAATTAGTTTGTATCTTCTATTTTCTATATACATACACATATATCACAAGGAACACACAAATTATTCCCATATCGATCGACACGGATATGTAATTCTCGTGACGACTACTAACAGTGTGTTACGATATGGATAGATAGATAGATAGATAGATAGATAGATAGATAGATAAATAGATAGATCGATCAAACACGTTCGCGAGATATTCTCCGTTAGAAGTTAGCTTTTCCATTGAGGACCATATTGTTTCTAATTGGTACTCGATATACCATCGTACATGTGTATACATATACAAACACACAACAGTTTCCTACTAACAAGTACCAAAGTTAGAAATGGAAGGAATGAAGGAAGGAAGGAAAGGTGCGTATACAGTAGTTGTTATAAAGAGCACCACTGCTTCGATCTTTAATGCTTACTCACGCATACTTACCCCCCTTCTCAGCCCCATCAATCCCACCTTACCCCCCTGTCGTGCGTATATCGCGTTCTCCACGATTCAACGAACACAAGAACGCCAAGGACAGGGATCCTTCCCATTCCCTTTTTTATTTTATTTTATTTTTTTTTGCGATTATATTATAATCAGTCAACGTAAATCAAACAAATTTATTAACAATAGTGTATCTTATGTTAAAACGTTTTGTCTTTTGTTTTTTAATTTTTCTATGATTTATCCGAATAGTAATGATTTCTTTTCCTGTTAGAATAAATAAATTAGATTATATCTGAATCGTTATGATGAATTCATGAGTATGGGGATCCGAAAAGTTTATACTGAGCACCGCTGGATTCGCCATGTTGGCTACCATGGCGTTGGTTGAGCTCGTGACGGAGCTGTTTCCGGTACTGAAGGGCAGAATAGGTATATCTCTATATAGTATATATACTATATACACTATATATATATATATATAGTATATAGTATATATATATGTGGTAGATATAGAGTATAGCTTGCAGGCCCTCACCCTCGTTTCAACCCACCTTCAACCACCCCCTGCAACTCACCCTCGTACCACTGTGCTGTGGGGGCCGTTAGAGGATTGTACGGGGGTAGAGAGAACCCCGGGAGGGACAGAGGGAGAGACACACAGAGGAAAAGCGAACCGAGAGTTCGGAGAGAGGGAAAGCTAGCAAAATGGCCGCTCTCTCTCACCCCCCTCTCCTCCCTCTCTCTCTCTCTCTCTCTCACTCTCTCTTACTCTCTTTGAACCTGTAGGTGGATCGTGATATCACAGACCTTCCTAAGTTTTCTCCTGAGTTTCCCCTAGAAAGCTTCAAGGACAACATTGGCTGCTGCTTCGATGGAGACCAGAACGACGAAGACGTTTTGTTTCCTAGTAACGTGTAGTAAAGCAAGAACACGATGAAGCAGCTATGATAGAAGCTTGTAACGAAGAGAAGTAGAAGTAGAAGAAGAAGAAGAAGAAGAAGATGCAAAGGAGAGTAACTATAAAGACATAGGAAACTTCCTTTACGAAGATATTCCATAAACGTTGCGAATTATCTCGTATCTGATAAAACAAAGAAACAAGCTTGATAATTTTCAGGAAATATTCTAACACATGTTGGAGAGTTTATATATATAATTTAATATATATATATACT
>NW_014570066.1:43227-45443 GCF_001313835.1 Polistes canadensis
AAAAAAAAAAAAAAAAAAAAAAGAAAAATAGAAGAACAATCCATCGGGTCAGTTTTAACATCGATCATCCCTTCCAACACTATCGAAGACTTAGAAACGTTTGTCCCGTAGTTTCAAAACGATTAGATATAACCTATAAGAGTTATTCTTCAACACGCACGAGACAAACTCGTCGATCAGAAACTATTGTTTACTCCTATTATTCCTATTTTCTTTAAACTCTCGGAAATTCAGAGATATTTCGTTTGAAAAAAAAAAAAAGAAAATAACAAAATTAAAAATGAAAGACCACTCACCAACAACAACAACAACAACAATAAAAATCATTAAATATAAAACAACACGGAAATAAATAAATAAATAAATTTGGATAATAAAAAAAGGTAGAAAAAAGTATAATAAAAATAATTGGTGGTCAACGGGGAAAATCCCTAAACTCGTTTCGTCATTCCCGTCACCTGTCGTCCAATCCCTTTTCACCTATCCGCTTTCAGGTTTCAGGCAACTCTACTACCGTACCTACTCCGCTCGTTAACGAAGCTTCCTCCTAGTTAAATAATTAACATTTTGGTTAGACTGTACTCCTCCTTCTCTCCTCTCTCCTTTGTCTCACCCTCTCTCACTCTCTCCACCCATTCTCTCTCTCACCTTGCCTCATTCCCTATACCCATTTCCAGTCCTTCGCTTCCCGAACCCCTTTACCACCCCTTTATCTTTCACCCCGTCCTGTACTGCACCACCCCTTACCCCCACCTCCTCCTCCACCACCTCCAATAGCCTGCAACAAGCGTGTAGGTATATTAAGTCCGCCAGTGTGCACCCCCGTAACACGAGCCCCAGTTAGTCCAGCAGGCTGTCCACTATACCTCGTACTAAACCCATACCAACGTCATTCTCTCTCACTCTCTCACTCTCTCTCGTTACCTCAACCCCAACCCCAACCCCAACCCCAATCCCAACCCCAACCCCAACTCCCCAGTCGATGCACTAGAAGGCTTCTAGCACTATAGTCCACACACTCTACCCCTCACTCTACCTCAATCTCTCCCCCTCTCTCTCTCTCTCTCTCTCTCTCTGTTTCCCTCGCAATGTGCATATTGCACGCTGCACTGTAACTATGCCCGCAGACTTGAAATATACAGACAGAAACGCGTACCACGTGCGTGTCTCTCTATACGTATGAGTGTGCGTTGGATTCACTCTCTCTCTCTCTCTCTCTTTCTCTCTCTTTCTATCGCGAATGAGAGTGTGCACGAATAATAGTACGTACGTACTATGGCTCTCGAGACAGAAAGAGAAAGAGAAAGAGGAAGCGAATGATGATGATGAAAGAGAGAAAGAGAGAAGAGGTGGTTTGTATGGTAAAAGAGGGATGGGGTAAGGGCGCGGGGACGGGGACGGGTGGGGCTGGGTTAGGAAGGGGTAGTAGTAGGTACCCCCCTTTGGTCACCCCTCTTTCCCGTCACTACGGTGAAAGGTACACAAAGATGGGTAGGTGGACCAACGATGCGTACGAGTACGTTCTCTACGCACTCTTTCTATCTTCATGAATATAACGGTGTGTATCTCTGTATGTGTGTGTGTGTATATTTGCGCGCTCGCGTTATACGCGCATACGGTTTTTAATACGAACAACTCGCACGTCGGCTAGCATGGCTACGGTATCGTCCCTGTATCGCGTTAATGTACATGGTAATGTATTATTAAATAGTGTCCGGCAGCGTTGAACGTAGCCGGTGAACGAAGAACGTTCACCTCTCTCTCTCTCTCTTTCTCTCTCTTTCTCTCTCTTTCTCTTTCTCTCTTTCTCTGTCGACGAGAAAGAGTGAGGTCTGGAACTGTATGTTGTTGAACGTCCGAGAACGATCGAACGAGCGTGCACAGGTGCCACACAGACGTTTCGATCGACGTGGGTCGATCCCGCAGGTGGAACCGCTGCCCGAGTTCTAACTCGAGCTTCCGAGTTTGTGAGATCGATGACGATAATGACGACGACGACTACGACGAGGACGACGATGTCTGAGTGTATATTATAACCGATTCCTGCTCTTTTACATCTTTCTTATCTATTTGGTTTTTATTGTTTTTGTTTTTCTTTTATGTTGGATAAAGAAAAATAAWAATGATATAATATAATGAATGAAGGAATGAAATATTTTGGATTGAATCATTATGTTTTGTATATATATATTATTTTTGGAATATTTTAATGATAC
>NW_014570066.1:47553-48819 GCF_001313835.1 Polistes canadensis
GAATGAAATATTTTGGATTGAATCATTATGTTTTGTATATATGTATATATAATTTTTGAAATATTTTAATGATACATTGTATTTAAACGATGTCTAATAGAATGTGTGTATAATGCATGATTGATTAATTACTGAATTAAGTTTTATGTTAAAACGTGACAACGATTGGATAAGTTGAAAAGATATGTTATTATATATATATATATATGTATTGAAGAAAGTGATATTATGTATTTTAGTTACTAATGAAACAATTAACATTTTATATCAACGTTTTATTTATTTATATTAGTATATTTTTCTTTGTTACTTTCCAAATTCTGGACATGAAAAAAAGGAAAAACAAAGGACAAAAATGTCCAAGTACTTAGGTTCGTACTCTCGATCGAATAAGGGTTGATAACATATTCCATTAACATCGATTCAATTTCGATGGGCGTGCAATCCCAATCCGTCTTTACATACAACATATATATATACATATGAAAAATAATAACTATGCGTATGAAACAGGCATACACACACATACACACACACACACACACAGAGAAAAACCCACATAGAAAAAGAAAAAAAGGTTGGTTTTATTCGTGAGAGAGTATTATATCGTTCGGTAACAATTTTTTCTTTATTCCGATATCAAAACGATCCATATATCGAGTTTATTTAACCAGGGGTTGCATCGTCCTACTATTTCGTAGGGGTAGGAGGGTGGCGGAGGGTACAACCGGACGTATTGGAAATTATCCATGGCGCGAATATTATGACCACCCTGCCCGACGAATATCTTCGTTGGCTATTAATTTGTTTCGCCGCGGGACACCTCGTCGGTGAACAAAATTAATGTCGTTCGTTCGGCTTGTAGAAGAACACGAACAACGTGTTGTTGTTGCCCATTCGCGAAACTTCATTCAGCATTTATCGTTCAACAAAAGGAGGAGGAAGAAAAAATAAAAACTTCGTGTTACCGAATATTAACTACGTACTAACTTTATTCATTCTTTTTCTATTATGCTAACAGACGAAAAGGAAAGGGTGGGGGATAGGGAGAAACGTGTTACATAATATTATACGATAAGTATAATATCATAAAAATGATTAAGTATTATCAACCATTACGCGTGCAGTTGATAAACGTTCAATTGCACCTCTAACGTTGACTTAACTAATCGCATATATATATACTTTTTAAATACTTTGAAAAGTTTCGGTAAATATTTTTTATACTTTTCGCAAATGGATTTTAATGATTCTTATATTAAATTA
>NW_014570066.1:49804-50198 GCF_001313835.1 Polistes canadensis
GGATTTTAATGATTCTTATATTAAATTAAAGTGCACTCTTTTGTCTACGAGTAGAGTACCTTTTCCAGTTATAAATCAATTTGCAAAGGTACATAAAATGGCAAAGAATGAGATGCTGCAAATTTTTCCCACTTTGCCATTTCTTTGAAAAGTTTCGGCAAATATTTTTTATGCTTAAAGCCAGCGGATCTTAATAATTTTTATATTAAATTAAAGTGCATTCTTTTGTCTACACGTAGAGTATCTTTTCGCGTTATAAATCAATCCGCAAGGGTTCAAAAAATGGCAAAGAAAAATTGGCGTACTAGGCATTGTTCACATTGCCTAACGCCAGGCATTGTTAACATTGCCGGGGGTAGTTTGGAACCTAGGCCGGTATTGTTAACAATGCCTG
>NW_014570067.1:0-34696 GCF_001313835.1 Polistes canadensis
AAAAAAAAAAAACAAAAAATATTGTGAACGTATAGTGTTTTGCAATTTCACGGTTATTATTCCTTTTATCACAGTCTAATTAGAATTTCGGATAGGTGATGTCCTAGGTCCTCGTCAAAATGTTTCTTTTCTTTATTTCTTTTTTACAATTTGTCGTAGTTTGATTAACGTTGACTCACAAACGAGTGTCTGGTTTTAATAAGGAGGACAGTTATCTTCGATGAATCAGACACGGCCGAGAATTATAGCAAGGAGAGCCATGCGAACATAAACGCCGTTCTCCGCTTGTCTAAAATAAGCRGCTCGAGGATCCATGTCAAATTCTGTACTTATTTCGAAAACACGTGGAAGAGGATACATTACTACCATTTTCTTCTTTGCGCGTGACATTAATTGCGGTGTCACTATGAAATGACCACAAACCTGTCTATATTCCTCATGCGTAGCGAAACGTTCACGTTGAATACGTGTCATATAMAATACATCCGTATCTTGTAATGCTGCCTCGAGACTTTTAAACATTTCTTGAGATACGCCACGCTTTGACACATAATCAATCACATATTCGGGCATTTCAAGCCCGGGTGGAGATACATATCGAAGTTCAACGTTATACAAGGTCAGTAACCTGGCAAGAGAATGAACGGTTCTTTCGTGCTTTAAATCCCCGACCATAGTGATCGTTAAACCATTAATAGTTCCAATCTCATTGCGAATCGTGAAGATATCCAATAAGGCCTGTGTGAGGTGTTCACCAATACCGTCGCCGGCATTTATTAGAGGTTTTCTACAGTGTTGAGATGCTCTTAAAACACCATCAGGCTCAGGGTGTCTAACGACAACAACATCCGCATAACCAGCCATTGCAGCCACAGAATCTTCTAAGGTTTCACCCTTTTTAACCGATGACGTAGATCCATTAGAGTAAATAACCCTTCCACCTAGTCGTTCCATAGCAGCTGCGAAACTGCACGACGTTCTGGTACTGGCTTCGTAAAAAATAGATGCCATAATTTTTCCTCTGAGTATGTGATCCAAAGTTCGTTCTTTTCGAATCRCATTCTGAAATGTTTCGGCAAGRTTAAACACCTYTTTTAGTTCTTCTTTATTAAATATATCTGCCGAAAGAATATGATGACCGGTCAGATTGCAAGTAACATGACTCGACGGTGTCAATTGTAGATGCAAATTTTTACTACTATCGCTCTTGTGACGTATTGAACTACTAAAGGAAAAGCGTGAAATTGTTCGTTGAACTTCGAGTAACTTTGGATGGTCGATGTCCACATCGATCGTTGGTGCATGGACAACAGACTAATTTTTTATATTTCTTTGCATTTCTTTGATATCCTGACCAAAACCTGGATTAACCAGAACTTGTCCTTCCACGTAAGCTACTTCACCTCTAAGGACAACTCTGTGAACAGATCCATGAACTTTTATACCAGCGAAAGGTTTCCATTGAGCTTTGCTAAATGGCATTACACCCATTCATCGTCGAGATCAACTTCTATGTAGGTATTTGGTTGATCTGGTATGTTGAATATCTTTTTTGGATTCTTGTAAAACTTCTCGACCAGTTCTTCTATCGTAAGTCTTCCTTTGTGYACGGCATTAAGTAACAATGCTAAAATTGTTTCCAATCCTGGAAAWYCTGGTGGCGCATTTTCGCTTAATTTTTCTTCAACGGTGTGAGGTGCATGATCCGTCGCGAAACAATCGATCACATCTAAATTGTCCCATAACGCTTGTTGATCCTCTTTAGATACCAAACGAGGTCGTACTTGACCCTTTCTTTCACCTATCCATTTTAAATATCATCTTGACAAAGGAAAAGATGATGTGGACATACTTCACACGTTACTGCTAGACCCTTTTCTTTAGTAGTACGTATGATTTGAATTTCTTCTTTTCTTGCAACATGACAAATATGAACAGGTCTGTTGTACAGATTGGCCAAAAGTAGAATAGCTGCTGTAGTTTGTCCCTCAGCATGAACACATATAGGATTTTTTTTAGGCCAGTTTTGGAAATGTTTTGTCCAAATGTTCAGATCTAGCAGACGTAGCGTCGTGAATGTATCATTCAGATACATCTTGAGACCTGTGGCAAGGGGTGCGAGTTCTGGTATTATATCGTAATTGTCCGATGATGCACCAACGAAAAGAGCATAATCGCATCTTGCACCAGCTACGGTACGCTCTTTTGCCAAGGCAAAGGTCTGATGATCAACGACAGCTGGACTGGTGTTGGGCATAGCAAATATCATGGTGATACCACCAGCCAAAGCGGCAGCCGTGCATGATGCAAAATCTTCTTTGTGATTTGCAYCAGGATCACGAGTGTGTACGTGAACATCTATGAATCCTGGTAGTTTAATCATTCTTCGGGAAGACATGCAATCCGTGTGCGTCTTCATACGCAGTGCACGTCCACCTAATATTCTCATTGCCTCAACAAGAAGTTTGGCACATTTAACATCCGTGACAAGTAGAACAGAATAATCTACCGCCAATCTTCTGGTACGATAACCATGCGTCATGATGTTTGACACACGTCTAGTACCACCATTTCTCATTGGCAAATTAATGACGAGGTCGAATTCTTTTTTCGAAAGGAAATCAGCAAGATGTCTTAATTCACTCGGACTGGAGTCCTCGTTAACGCCGATGTTTTCGAAAGTCCATTGCACCGGTTCCACCTCRACTCCGTGTTCACTGTAAAAGTCCGCAGTGCCTATGCTGGCATACAAATTGTAACCCATCTTGTGCAGACTGCTAATGCCTGGTAATAATTCCAATTTATGTTTAAAACTTCCTATTGATAATAAGATCCCTTTTTGTGGTATATRAAAACCGGTACTCATCATTCCTTGGAGATACGCTTCGTAACGATTTTCTTCGAAGCAAGCGACTTCTCCCGTTGACACCATTTAACACCTAACATGACTTCGGCAGCTGCTAGACGAGAGAATGAAAACTGCGGTACTTTAATACCAACTTTTCCACTCCCAGCTAGAACATCTACAGGTTCAACCGATTCACCAACTATCAATCGTGTTGCCATTGCGACAAAATCGKGATCCAAGGTTTTGGAAACGAATGGGAAAGATTTTGAAACTCTTACGTTGCATTCTATCATCTTTAATTCATTGTTCTTTGCAATCAATTGCATTTATAGGAACCAGTTACTCCTAAAGATGCAGCAACAGCTTTGGAAATCGATTTGATTTTTGCTAAAGTTTTTGCATTGATATCTTGCGGAGGTGTTACTAATGTAGCATCTCCTGAATGTACACCAGCATTTTCGACGTGTTCAGAAACAGCAATGCATAGAATACGCTACAGCATCCACGTCGATTTCTTTTGCTTCCAGGATGAATTTTGATATCACAACGGGATGTTCCTTGCTGACTTCGCTGGCACTTTTCAAATAAGATTCGAGATCTTGATTGGAATATGCGACATTCATAGCAGCACCGCTTAAAACATAAGACGGTCGTACTAGGCAAGGATAACCAACGTCTTCGCAAAATTGAATTGCAGATTTGAGATTAGTCAATTCTTTCCATCTGGGTTGTAAAATTCCAATTAAAATTCCAAAAATTTAAATTGATTTTCCGCACCGTCTACAGATTCTGGTGACGTTCCAAGTATTCTAGCTTGTTGTCTGTGAAGATTAATAGCAATATTGTTCGGCAATTTTCCACCCATAGATAAAATGATTCCTTCTGGCGATTCGTTGTGGTAAATGTCCATTACTATTTCGAATGTAATTTCTTCGAAGTAAAGACGATCGCTCATGTCGTAATCCGTGCTCACTGTTTCAGGATTATAATTGACCATAATGGTTTTACGATTTAAATTTCGAAGTTCACGTAGACAACTTACAGCACACCAATCAAATTCTACAAAACTGCCGATTCTGTATACTCCAGAACCTATAACCATTGTATAACCCCCTGGAAAATCGACATCATGGGTGGTACCATTGTAAGTCAAATAAAGATAATTCGYAGTCGCTGGCCATTCGGCAGCAACGGTATCTATTTGTTTAACCATAGGTCTGATGTTACTTTCTTGTCTTTGTATACGCACTGCTAGTTCAGAACTCTTAATCACAGTGACCATTTGTTTATCGGAAAATCCAATTTTTTTTGCACGTAACAGCATGTCATGCGATAATTTTGTATGATCGGTACTTTCCAAAACCGAATATAGGTCGATTATGTTCTTCATCTTTTGCAGAAACCAACGATCTATTTTTGTTAGTTTGTAGAGACGATCCATAGAATATCCAGCTTTTAGGGAAGCAGCTAGAACAAAAATTCTCTTGTCCGTAGGTTTTTTCAATTCCTCGTCGTTGACAGATTTGATGTACGGATCGAAACAATTAACATTTTCGTCAACTATTCTCAATGCTTTTTGGAAAGCTTCCTCGAATTTGCGACCAATCGCCACTACCTCGCCTACACTTTTCATAGAACTACCAATTTTTGTGCTGACTTGTTTGAATTTGCTAAAATTCTATCTGGGTATTTTGACAACGCAATAATCCAAGCTAGGTTCGAAACAAGCTGTCGTTCGTCCAGTTACGGAATTATGAATATCCGGTAAATGATAATTCAGTGCTAATTTAGCAGCTACATAAGGAGGATAACCGGTTGCTTTGCTAGGCAAAGCAGAACTTCTCGATAGCTTGCATTAACTTCTCCTACATACTATTCCAAAATGTCTGATTACTTTAATGGCCGTAGTACTAAGTATGTTGTATTCTTAATTCGACAGAATTTGACTAGGTGTAACGACAATTGATTCACTAGTGTAAATTTCAATCGGATCAATATTCTCTATGTTGCAAACTGCGATACAATTGTCGTATGCATTTCGTATTACTTCGTATTCAACTTTCTTTCCAACCCTTCAATGATTTGTCTATAATAAGTTGATTCGAATGGGAGAGCGCCTGTTGCGCTAATGTTTTTTTATTCGTCTTGCGTATTAGCGAAACCTGAACCGAGACCTCCGAGAGAAAACGCTGCTCTTGCCATAATCGGATAATCGAGTATCTTAGCTGCTTCTAAGGCCTCCTTTATGGAGTATACAGCTGCACTCGGTGCAATTTTTTCTTGAATCTCATTGATACGTTTAGCAAATATTTTTCGGTCTTCCATTTGTATGATAGATTCGATCGGTGTGACTAAAATGTTAACATTGTATTTTGTGAATGCACCGGTTCTCTCCAATTCCATTCTGCAGTTTAATGCAGTTTTTCCGCCAAATGTTAATAACACTCCATCGGGTCTTTTTGAGCGTATTAATTGTTTATCATTATTCGGAAAGATTGGTAACAAGTAAACTTTGTCAGACATACCTTCGGTAATTCGCACTGTGGCAATATTAGGATTTACTAGAAGTGTTTGGATGCATTCCGATCGCTTGTGAACCAGAATAATCGAATTCACTAGCTTGACCAATGCTAAGTCCTCCTGATCCCAAGATAAGAACTTCTTTCAGATGAAATTTGTCGATTTTTTGCGACGCTTCACATTTCAATTTATTATTAAGCCTGTCTTTGACAGTTATTTGCGGATGACCTTTCATATGGTCTATTATCGTCTGTTAAAGTTGAATTAGCTTGTTGATTAATAGTAGTTTCTATTGTTTGAGCTGCTTCTGGAACAGTTTCTGAATCATGTTCTGGAACGATTTCAGAAACAGATTCATGAATATCTTCTTGAATAGTTTCTTGAACACTTTCTGGAATGGTTTTCGGACTAATGTCTTGAACTTGATTGTTGCCTATGTTTTCGACTCTTCGTCGCTTATCGTCGTCTTTCGTATCCCTTCACCGTCCCCCGTTGTCTTCCCGTTTACTTTAACGCCTAATGGTCATCTAATAACAATAAACTATCACGAAATGCTCCCCCTGATCCTTTCCGTCGCCTATATATGTTCTTACGGTTTCATTGAATCGGCTGCTGTGGACGTTATGTATAGACCTTCATGTTCCTTCACTTTTCGTACCAGATAGCGATTATTTTTTAGCACTTTACTTACTTTGGATGGCCCCAAATACTTCGGGTGTAGCTTTACACCTGGTCCAACTTGTGTCCGTCTTGTCGCAACCAGATTACCCTCACCATACCGTGTTGCGACAGTTCTCTTTTTATTAAACGAGCTTCGGTTTTCCGCCTGAGCCTTAAGATAGCTTAAAGATAGCACTAATACTAAAACTAAGTGTCATAGCAAACTATAATCGCGTTACGGAAGTAGTCGATAAAACCGATATGATTTTAAATGCCACTAATACTGTTCGTAGAACTCATAAATAGTATAAGAAATTCTTTTTCTATATGCCGAACCTTTCGATTTACAATGCTTACATACTCTATAAAACTACGTCCAAAACGAATATAGCATTTACGAAATTTCATTTACGTCTCATTCGAGAAATTCTACTAAAATATCCAAATAAAAATATATATAACAATAAGTCTTCAGGCAAAACTGCATCCAAAGATAATCTCTTACGACTGGTTTAAAGACATTTTCCATCCAAATATACTAATACCATAAGAAGCGGCAAAACAGTCTGCGGAAATATGTGGTTTGCCGCAAACACAAAAAGCGAACCGAAAAACGATTCGAATGTAAAGACTGTAACGTTGGATTATGTATTAAACCCTGTTTTAGATTATATCATACGAAGAAAAGTTATTAAAAATTGTTAAAAATTATCTGAAATTATTAAAGATTAATACAGATTGTTACAAATTACTAAAATTGTTATTATTATTAATTTTGTTGTTTGATCGGCGCGCTGGCAAGCTGTTACAAGGAAATAACAAGCAAAATAAGTTCTGCACATCGTGTTGAGAATAACTCGCGTATCGTGTTGAACGCGCGGTCCATCTTTTACTGTCACGCCGGCTGCCTAGAACGCAATTTATTGCTAAACGCTGCACTGCGAAAAAGGGTTAAAAATACGAATACATAAGTCGTCTATATATCACAACACATCAAAAATAGGTTTTTTACTGTCCTAAGGTCTATTTTATAATTTTTCGGTTCATTATAAGCCGAAATACAAAAAAAAAATATCAATTTAATTTAATTAATAATCTTGTCCAGAACTACAATACTAAAATATGTATCAAAGGGAATTTGAACGGTTATTAATTCTTTATGAACGTTGTTTTGAGCAAGTTGAACGTTTCATCCCTTTATTGGGATTTCATCAGCAACTAAAATTTATTATGACTTATTAATAAATATACAAAACATTACAATAAATTAAAAAGCGTTATTTTTTTACCTTGATCGTTATTGTTCACGAGTCAATATACATTTTTTCTTTTTCGAAGTCATACATTTAAACTATACTTAACATTTACAACACATTTTGTCCTAAGAACCTTTATATTACCACATGTAATCAAATACTATTAATTCCATCTAGACTAGTGTTTATTAATCTAGGTATCTTCAATATTATGATGTCCTCTATTTCTGTGTCCTGTTATGATAACTAAATTTTAAAATTTCGTTGTAGATGTTGTTTAAATTATTCGTATCGGTTCTGTAGTTAACTGTATTATTATTTGTTATATGGTACATTTCGCTTATATTTCTTTTATACCAGTTGTATTCTTTGTCTAAAATAGTTGCTTCCTCGAATTTAAAATTGTGTCCTGTTTTAAAATGATGTTCAGCTAACGCGGTGGTATTGGTTTTTTGAACATTAGTAGGTTTACAGTCATTCCTATGTTGGTCTAATCTTTTTTTTAATTTCTGTTTTGTTTGTCCTATATAACATTTGTCACATTCACATGGTATTTTGTACACTAAGTTTGATTGTACTAGTTTATCAACCTTGTCCTTTAGTTTTGTATATATTGAATTTATTTTAACCATTTATTATTATATTTTAACAATTTATCTGATGTTCTATTTGAATTTCTGAATTTTGTAGAAATAGAACAATTTGCAACTTTGCATCTTTCAGAGAAACAAAGTGAATTAGAATTTTCGGATTTATGAAGTTCCGAAAACTTCGCGAAACCTCGTTTAGATTGGAAGCAGAAACGTTTGAAGAGAAATATGCGGATAATATGTCTGACGTTCACAGTGAGGTCGGGGACACTAAAAGCAGCGATAGTGATGGTGATGACAATATTGAAAAAGGGGTAGAGGAAGATTCTTTCCCACGACCAATAAGACGTGCACAAATATCAAGCAGAAGTGACGAAGAAGAAAACGTGGAACATACAATCGACTTGTCTAACATTGATACACCGCGTGTACATGAATTTTTCGAAAGTTCCATGGGATTACGTGTCAACGTTACTGACCGTGATCTAGTGTAAAACGTCGTAAATTGTTTCCTCGGAAATGATCTTCTAGAGTTTATCGTTATGGAAACGAATAAATATCGTGCAGAGAATTACCTCAAATTTAACATATAGTCGACCGATCGGGAAGATCTCCCGCTTTAGCGTTAATATCACGTTTCTTTTTTTCTGCAATTCTTAATTACCTCGATTTGAGATTTTTCTCAATTATTTGCGCACTGATTTTATAAAGCACAATATATAATAAAAATCCACAAATTTAGTACTGAGAATTATTTTAAAAGTAGCAGAATTACACAATTGGGACCAAATAATGTTATAATAGTTTAAGATAAGACACAGAAAACTTTAAAAAAAACTGGTATGTGAACTTATGTACTCAAGTAAGAAGTTATACTTCTATTTCGTAACAAAACATTTTGTTTCGCAGCTAATACGCTTAACAACGTTCCGTGTTTATTTGTGATAGATACTTTCCTTAAGATACATTTTTGTAACGATAGTAATAGGCATTACACTTTTCTGCATGAGTTTTAGAAATCTCGGAAACTGAAAGAAAAATTCAAATGTATACTGATACTGCTCAAAAAGCTGCAAGAGATTAAAATTAAATAAGAATTATTGTAAAAAATAATTTATAAATAACTAAGATGCATTTATTTTTCAATTCTTTAGATAATATATTAATGCACATGGTTTCCTCCCAGTGTGAATAAAAAGAAAACGGTGTCTTCCAAAATCTTTTATAATTTCAGTATCGTCGGCTTCTTCTTATCGTTGTTGAAAATAATGCCCTCTCTCTTCCATTAAAATGATTAATCATCTATGCGGAAAGAATAAGTTTTCTAATGCTCTGAATAAATATTTTTTAAGAGAATTTTTAAAAGAATTATAATATTTGTTTCCCCTTCAGAAGCAAGAATATTTTTTTTACTTTTTAACAGATTCATGTTTTGATTATTCCTTGAAAACTGTGGTTGAATTCTATTCGCATAATATTCACATGAAATCTCTACGAAGGAGACAGTTAGTAAAAAAAAATTGTTATATTGTAAACCATTGGAAAATGAAATTTATATGCATAGATCCGATGCTGAAATGGAGTCTGTTTCTTGAGTGTGCTACGGTCTTTGATTGGAATAAAAAAAGTAGAGCCACATACTTAGATAAAATTATTTAAGATTGTAGTTTATGTATGAAATATAAAAAATATAAAAAGAGAAGCAGAGCACCATAAATTGAATTAAAAAACAATATAATACCTAAATTTTACTCGGTAAAGTATTTTAACTGAACAGAATATTGCTATTTTACATGATATTGTTTATTATAATATCAGGATAAAGAGAACGACTTGGAATTCATCGGTATATTTACATTAAATTCAGAAAATTATCATCGTATTGTTAAGACATAACAAAAATCGCACAGCATGTTATCTATTATAGTTTATTCATTGTCAACTTAAATTGATGATCACTATAGAGAAGAAATAAGACAAATTCAAATTAATAAATAATAATACATACCTCAGTTAACTTCAAAAAACTAATAAATTATAGTATATACCTCAATTAACCTCAAAATAGACTTTCATTACACTAATATTCTCAAATAATCAATGTTCTTGAAGATATTTTAGAAGATATTCACAGTTTTTTAATATCAATCACTACCGTATATGATAATTAAAATAAATAACTTCCAATACATAAATCATTTTTGTTTGTATCGATATAAAACATTTGTTGTGTATATAGAAATATTCGAATATAGATATCAGTTCATACTAAATGTAAGAGAGATATATCGAACTAGTTTATGCCGTACATTTAAAATCGCTGTGCCCGCGCATCGTAAATACCGACAGACTTTATGGTGTGCATAGCGGAAGATTTTTTTGGTCGGGATACGCACGCATCGTAAAACTTCAATATAATTTATAATGTATAAAAAAATCCCGCCTAAAATGTCTGGAAGAAATAATAAAAATTTAGATTATTCATGGATATACTGTCAGACTGTTCTGATGCTATATGCAGGTAAGTGGTTCTGAATATAACGACAATGATAGAATTATTGTTCCCATACATCAAAGTAATCGTCGAATACATTTGATTAAATCGGAAGATGATGTTAGATCCTTCCAATTATGTCAATAATTGGTTAGAGAATGATGTGAGATTTGAGCTAGAAGCATATGATCGAACCTTCAGCGGAAACAATGTCTCAAGATCATGAAAATGTATTGGGAATAATACAGTTGTTTCTTGATAATGTTTTTTTTGAATAATTAGTAACAGAAACAAATAGATACAGCTCTTGGGTTGTAAACAAATATAAAGACTATAAAGAAGCAAAATGAGTTGACCTCACAGTGAGAGAAATGAAAAGTTTTTAAGCTTAATTATCGTGTTGAAACAATGACAAAAAAATGATATAGAGAATATGATGTATATTTTTATGTAATATTTATGCACATGTGTAATGCGTTTCGTTGTGCGACGTGGTATAGTAAGTGCTTTAATAACGTACAGATAATTATCTTTATGGGAAAAACACGAAGATGATATGTACGATTACTGGTTCACTCTTATCATATATAGAAACCCCAATATTCACCAAAATAAAGAGCTGCAATAGAATTATGCAAATATGGAAAATGTGGCATTTTTGCAATAATGATTTATTGCATGACAAATAAGACAAATTATTTAAAATTAGATAATATTTGAAATTATTTACAATACACATTTCTAAGTGTATATACACCAAAGCAAAAATTATCAACAGATGAAGGCATGATTCCTTGGCGAGAGAAATTACCTTTCCGCACATATAATCCCGCAAAATTAGGGACATATAAAATTCTGGTCCGGTTGCTGTGCAAAATAACGTCAGGATATTTTTGTAATTTTCAGATCCAAAATTCTTATGTAGGATTTCATCATCATATTTACATGGACAATTACTACAATAACGTACACACAGCCGAATTACTTATACAGAAACAGGCAAGAGTTTGCGAAGCAATTAGATAAAATAGAGTGTTTCCTAAAAATTTAAAGAACATTACATTGAAAAAAAAGAAACAAAATTTTCGAAAAAGGGACAAGTTCTTTTACAAGTGTGGCAAGCAAGGAAAGACCGAATAGTAAGAAACATTTCTACTATTTATTTTACAAAGATGATAAACGTTTCACATTGGTTTAGGGGCAAGAACAAAACCTAAATCTGTGTGAAATACAACAAATATATGAAAGAAGTTGATCGTGCAGATTGTGGGGAAAATAATATAAGAGATCCTGCGTCATCGCGATGTATGTACGGACTTGAGCTAATTGGTGCTGGGAGCGTATTTTGTTTTTAGTGGCGCTAAGCGCGTCTGTTAGCATAGGTCAGTCAATAAGAGGCAAATGAGAAACTTTCAGGTATACTAGTTTTACAATTTGATATAATGGTAATTCAACGTCGCTGAATCAAATGGTGCTAATGTTTCTGCAATACAATTTTGCATTTACGAGAAAACGGGTTAAAAAGGGTAAAAAATGGCTGTATCTTAGAATCTAGGCATTTAATCGAAAAAAGTTTCAAACAAAAGTTGAGCAGAATTGAAAAATACATAAAAAATGTTGTAAAGTGTATCTTTGTATTTGCAAAAATAAGCAAGAAAATGAGGGTGAAAGGTAATTGTAAGAGAGGGAACAAGCCACGCCTCTTCGTTGGTCTTTACACGCGAGCGAGCTTATGTGCGGTATCTTGGGGTCTCTCGGTCGTGAATGCGATGGCGAGTGAGAAAAGAAATGGATATTTCTCTCTTTCTATTTGTTCATGCAATAGCGATTATTTTTGTTTTAGCCATCGATTGTTGAGCGTTCTGTATTATATATCTATGATATTTTTTCATGCTGTAGCGAGAATTTTTCGTCTTGGCCATCGAGTTTCGAGCGTTATCTGTACAAGTGCGAGTGAGACAAGAAACCGATATTTCTCTCTTTCTATTTTTTTCTTAGGAAGCGAGAATTTTTCGTCTTGACGATCGAGTGTCGAGCGTTTTGTATATCTATATATATATTGGCGTATAAGCGCGGCATTTTTCCTATATATCTTGAATTAATTTTATGTGTGAAAATAAAATTCATCTCTTTCAAATATGTATTTAATTTGATATACAAATAAATTTTTTTCAATTAATAATGCAAATTAATATTATGTCGAGATACAAAATAATTTATTATTTTTACTCACATAACTAAATAATAATAGTTTCTGTWAAAATGAATTATTGTTCTTCTTTTAATTAAGTTTCACTATTTTTGACAATAAAGAAAAAAACGGCGTGCCATAAGCATCAAGATTCGATTTAAAAACGCCGCGCTTATACGCCGATATATATATAGATATACAAAACGCTCGACATTCGATCGTCAAAACAAAAATACTCGCTATTGCTTGAGCAGATAGAAAGAGAGAAATATCCATTTCTTTTCTCACTCGCATTCCCATTCACGACCGAGAGACTCCAAGATAACGCACACTAGCTCGCTCGAGTATAAAGACCGACGAAGAAGCGAGGCTTTTCACCTACTCCTAAAATCAATGTTACCAATATTTCTCGCTTATTTTTGCAAATACGAAGATACACCTAAAGACATTTTTTATGTATTTTTCAATTGTGAATAACTTTTATTTAAAACTTTTTTCGATTAAATGCCTTGATTCTAAGATACGGCCGTTTTTTACTCTTTTTCTCGGAATGCGATATCCAATTGCAAAAAAAATGGCACCATTTGATTTAACGTCGTCAAATTACCATAAATATTAATTTTACACCTTTTTAGCTCTCCACGTAATTATTTGCCTATTATTGACTAACCTAACAAAATCTTTTTACATTTCTTAATTTTTAATTCTATACAGGAAAGAAAATTAAAATATACATCTAATGTATAGCTACTTTACGATCAGTGTATTATTTCCTAAAAATGTATTTAAAAATTAAATTTTCATTTTCATTACTGAGTTACAGTACTTTATTACCTTAAGATATTTTTCTAAAATTTTATTTTTCGTTTATATTATCGTTTTAATTCGTTTATATTTGAAATTGCGTATTTAAATCAAAACTTCGTGTAGTAGGTCGCGGCTTCCTATACCTTTCTGGCAACAAAAAATTCTCCGAATGACCAAGCTCGTTTACGTTATCCCTTTTTTATAGGCAACTCCCTCCGTGGTATGATTTCGTTTGGAGTATCAGACGAAGCTCGATCTTCAGAAGTCTCTACGTTTGACTTTTGTTTTGTTATCGCCCTGATTCTAGTAATACTTTTTGGTCGCGACGAGAACATAGTTGATCTAATTTATTTTATATATAAAAAAAATAATTATAACAAAATAAAATATTAGTATAATTTTAAATTTAGTTTTATTTAGCTTTAATTTAATTCAACGTTAAATTTCAAATGTACCTTGTCAAGGTCTTTAATATTTATATTTGACAAAGTGATTTTTAAATTCTTTATAAATTTTAAATAGAGTTATTACGCCGTTGGTTGTCGGAATTTTACAAGGTTAATACACAAGTTTAATAATAGCTTCTTTTCTTACAATATTACGAAAATATTATCTCCTCTAAATTCTGTTTCCTTATTTAGCTGAATCTGGTTTAAACCAGATTAGTTAATATTATTCTAACTTTCTTTTGGTTTGTCCTCGACGTTTTTGTCTATTTACTAAAACGAGGAAATAGTTTTTCAGCTAAATTTCTTCTATTCTTCAAATGGAATATTCGTTGGCAAAAACAGAATGTAAGACTCTTCTAGATTTCGTAAGCTAACATTTTTTTCCCCTTAGTTTGTTGCCTGTTTAATGTGCGTCGTTCGTGTAAGAGTAATGCGTAGCGAGAGCACATTACCAGAAATTATGGAAAAGTCTTTGCTCACTCTCCTTGACTGCTTAAAGTAAATATACAACGAACTATTTCTTATAAATGAATTTAAAATTGACGAAATATTCAACGTATTTCGTCGAATGCCGTAGAGAAGACAAAAATTCTCTGAGCTTAAATTTCTCGCAATAAATTTTACCCTTTTGCTCTTGATAAATGAGACTTTTTAACCAATAAATTTTATATTTCTCTAAACTTTGATTAAAACCTTTCAGTTCCCAGCATACGGGATTTTCCAGTTTTGACAATTAATTAATATAAAATACTTTCCAGCCCTCAATAAATATGATTTTTCTATTAAAAAATTTTTTATTGGTCAAAGCCTTGATTATGACCTTTCGGTTTTCAATAAATGAGATTTTCCAGTTTTGACAAATAATTACCTTCGTAATTGTCGAGACATTGATTATGATTTTTTGGTTCTCAATAGCTGAGATTTTCCAATACCGACAATTACTCAAATTCAAATTACCTTTCGGCTCCCAAAATATGAGATTTTTTAGTTAAAACGCTTACTTCACTGTTAACTGTAATAATATTTTATCAACGTAGTTTACTCAAAACTGCAAATTACTTTGAAAGACAACTTTGTGACAACAAAACTTTGATTTTTAATCACAATTCAATTTTTATTATTTATTTTATTTTCAAAATTTAGGTATTTTATAAATGTTCTTTCATAGAAATATCCAGAAACAAACTTGTATTTCCCCGGATGGAAAAACGCGTAATCAAATTGATCACGTTCTGACGGATAAACGACGGCACAAGAATATACTCGATGATAGATCATATAGAGGGGCGCGAACTGCTACTCAGATCATTTTTTGGTAATTGCTAGGGTAAGGGAACGTCTTTCGATAAATAAGACAAACAGGCAGAGGATAGAAAATAAACGGTCAAATGTACTAAGTTTTACTGAAGTAGAAAAAGGGGCAAAGTACGCGGCCAAAGTATCGAACAGACTCGCGACCGTGAAGGAAATAGACGAATCGGATGACAACTTGATTAATAAATTATGGGAAATCGTACGCGACGCGATAGTTAAATCAACGAAAGCCACCGTTGATTTTTGTAAAAGGTACAAAAACAAGCCGTGGTTTGACGAAGATTGCGAGAAAGCCGTTAAAAACCAAAATGAAGCGCGTATCATATGCCTGATCCAAAACACGGATGAAACCCGGAACCAGTTTCTAAATATTAGACAAGCGGCGCATAATATGTTTAAAAATATGAAACATCAATACCTAAAACGGAAAATAGAAGAGATAGACGAGAATTGCCAAAGCAGTAACATCTGTGGTATGTACTTGGGGATAAATAACTTCAAGAAGGGATTCCAAGCTAGGACGGAAATGGTGAAAGATAGGAACAATAATTTGATTACAGATGCAACGGGAATACAAAATACGTTGAAAAACTAATTTGACCGGTTATTAAATGTTGAATTTGAAAACGACCAGCAGATCCTACGATAAACGAACCGACAATTTCGGAAGTAAAAAGCGCGATCAAAAAATTAATGAATTATAAAGCACCGGGTATCAACTTGATTCTGGCGGAACTAATTAAATGTGAGGGGAAGTAGATTACTAGAAGAAATTCATAAAATAATTAAATTATTATAGAATAAAGAAGCATTGCCGGAACAATGGAAAGATTCAATTATAATCCCGATTTTTAAAAAAGGGGACAAAATGAATTGCTATAACTACCAGGGCATTTCACTTCTACCCACGTATTATTAAATCCTGTCGAATATTTTACAAACGAGGAATGTGCCATATGCAGACGAGATTATCGGCGATCATCAATGCGGTTTTAGGAGAAATAGATCGACTACTGACCAAATCTTTACTATTCAGCAAATCAAACATAAGAAGCTTTCAGTATCAATAGCGGGTTAAAACAGGGAGACGCACTGTCACCTCTTCTATTCTATCTAGTGCTAGAATCTGCTATTAAAGAAGTAAGGATGGCCTGCAACTATACGGGACAACGCGACTGCTTACATATGCGGACGATATTGCTTTGCTGAAGAGCAATAAGGAGAAATTAGTAAATAGCACAAGAACTCTACTGGACAAAACAAGAAAACTGAGGTGGAAAATAGGCGTGGAGAAAACAAAATATACGGTCACCTATAGAATGCAATATTTGCATAATACCGGAAGCTTGGTTATAAGGGATAAAATTTTTGAACGGGTATAATAATAATAATAATAATATTAATAATAATAATAATAATAAAGAAACATATGCAACCTGAATTCAACAAATATAAGCCTCTAAATAGAAATTGCATAAATAAATAAAATTTTTCCAAAAATATTACATTTACATCTATATCTCAAATTAAAATCGATTACTGCCACATAAAAATCTTATTGGTTACCTATCAAAGACTATAGAACAAAACGTATATACCGAATTTAAAAATGATGACAACTTCAATTAGAATAAAAGAAATTTGTTATAAAAAATATTATAAAGATATTGTGTAAAACACAATAAAGTAAAAACAATGCTTTTTTTTCATAAAACGCTTTTTCTCGACATTAATATCTACAGAGAAAGTTACTAAATTAATAATCATTAAATTCAACTAGAAAAGTTTTCATTACAATTGCAATATTGTTGTATTAGTTTATTTTTATCCATTCGAAACCTTTCCTTCCGAGGAAATAAGGAATAAGGTGTGCAATCACCTTATTTATGCGAATTTACTTATTATTTGGTGGATTTCCATAATAAACAAGTTTTTTTTAATAAAAATGAACACTATAAACAACAACAAAAATTTCGCTTTTCGGGACCGTGTTCGAAAAAATCGCCGTCTCGAATAGGTTAAATTTAATTAGCCGTCAGATTCTACGTATCCAGTAAAAGTTCTATATATATATATAATATTAAACAGACGTCCTATTTATTAATTAGAACAATGAACTAAATAAAAAAAAATTCTAATAAATATATATTGGAAAATAAAACAAAATCAAGTTTTTCAACCTAGTATGACTCAAATATTTATCTTGTTTTTTTTGATTTGTCAATATGCAATAAAATAGAACGTTTCCGTGTTATTTCAAATGTAGAAAAAAGGATGATCGCAATAAAAGTGTATTACTATATTCAATACACGACTTCTATTAATTAATTGTTTAGATGTAATATACATTTTTTGCGTTTTCTTCGTTTGAAGAAAAAATATTGAAGGAAAACGAAAAAAAAAAAAATAAAATAAAAAAAGCGTTTTCGAAAACAAAGCGAAACATACACTATTGATTGTCTTCTGCGATCAAGCAAAGTAGGGAATTCATAGAAAGGAAAGGTTAAGGAGAAAGACGTCGAAGAGAAATGAAAATAAACAATAAATGATAGTTGACAGACGATAACGGGGTAAAAAAGTAGTTAAACAAGGAAATTGGTTGGAATTCTACCACAATGTTACTATATTGGGTATATCTCGTTTTCAGGTTTTTTCGACTCATTCGGTGATTTATGGAATTAAAAATAAATTTTCTTGTAACGTTACTAAGGTAATGAAGACTCGTATATTCTCCTAGTAAATGATTAGCGAAGAAAAAATTAAGTCGATATTTCTAGAGCGTATAAATCAGTTATGATAGCCATTAAATCAGTTGCTCTGTATTGTAACTTACAAATCAAGACAACATTTTTTTATTTCAAAAATCGCGTTTTAATTTATAAGGAAAATAGTTTATTAGACATTAATTATATTTTCAGTTTTTTTAATAATAATTTATAATAAAAATTAATAATATATGAAGTTAACCCTGTAATTCTAAAATAGTAGCAAAACACCGAGCATAGAATTAAAGAAAATGAAAGTCAAAGTGAACTTTGATTGATAATATATTGGATGCATTAAATAATACTATAGACGAAAATGAACTTAGTAAAAAGAGTGACATTCTTGAATTGAGTGATGTTAATAAACATAAAATAGCTCCCAAAAATATGCGTGTCATGAAAGAATAGAGCACCGTAGATAATGTCTTAAGAATTTAAGTAAGATTCTTACCATTTTCTGTAGTAGCTCGTGGAATTAGGCTCTCTGGCACACCTTCGATCAACAATTATAAAAAAACTCTAGTTAAGAGAAAAAATAACTAATTTTATTAAAATATATTTTCTTAAATTTGATTATTTTTAAATTCATTTTTTTACGATAACGATCAATCTGAAGAAAAAATTCACTGATTTAACCTAAAGCATATACAAACTTATTAACGAAAAACACAAACATAAGATTCAACAGGAAAAACGAAAGTGCCTCGCTTCGCCTTCTGATCTTCTTAATAAACTTATTTTAGCCCCCACTTCTTTGACTAGTTACTTCCTTTCTACATGAATCAGTTTTCAGAATATGTGAACTTTGTTTCTCATTGGATAGTGAGCCCACGAAGCTCATTGGCTTAGGAAACTAACAAAGAGCTTGTTGCGTATCTTACGCAACGAGTGAGTGGGGTGAGCGTCGGAGCGTGTACGACCATGCCGAAGCGTGAGACACGTGCGACAAAGAGGCATCTTAGTTTGAGAGGTAAAACCAAGGGAGCGTCAAGATCCTTTGTAAGGTCTCCTTCTTTCTTCTAGCTCGCGCTTTTCCACCACATTTATTACGCCAATCATATGCATCGACAGTTGCACGAGATCTATCACGAGACCTGCGAGAGTTTACTTCGAAGAGAACTATTCTTTTGCGCAACATTATATCATCGAAATACGACCAGCGGCAAAGGACAAAGGCGGTCTTACACGTAGTCACGATTTATTTTGCGTTTTGCGTACGCATCTCATCACCCGAAAGCTGCCGATAGGCAAGCTAGCTGTAAAGCAGTTATCGCTTTGTACTGATTCGTCGTGTATAATTCAACTAGGGTTTTTATACCGCAAGGCTTTTTTCTGACGAGCAAAATAAAGTGTACTATTTATTACTGACTAGGCTCAAAAATATTGGCCTTATTGTGATTATTCTCCTATCCTCATTCCCACCAAATATACAATCTCGATTCACACGTGACGGCATTTTCGTTCACGATAAAAAACCATTGGAGTACCGATCAAGGCCTCGGTCGCGCATCACTATACAAAGTTTAATACTTTATTAGCTCGTCAAGGAAAAGCCTTGCTGCATAAAAGCCCTGGTTTATAAAGTAGATATAATAAGGAATTGCGTCTAAGCAAGGATTAAACAAGTTTCCCACCTCTCGCTCGCATAAAAACTCTGGTTGATAAATTAGATATAAATAGGAATTGCATCTAACAAAATATTATAGACGTGTCTCTCCTATCGCTCGCTTCGCTTGTATACGGATTCAACAAGAAGGCTCACCTCGTTTATGAAAGTATTAGGGATACTTATATTTTGCTTATTTCGCTTCTTGCTTGTATCGATTTTTTCGTCGCTTTTTTTGTAAATTCTTTGATGATTGTCTAAAATGTGTCGTCGTAGGCGTCCAGTGGAAGAATAGGATAAATGTCTTTGTTAATGGACCCAACAATGCGTGCTTAGCAACAGTTTGAAGAATAAGGAAGCGCGGTAGTAACATTTCGATATTCCCAATATATTCTAAACAAGGAAAGAATATTTTCACTTCGATATTCTCAAAATGATTGCAGCGCATATTTTGAATATACCCTAAAAATCTGCAATCCTTACTGATCGTACATGGATCGTTAACACGTTGAGTGCCAAAAAAATCCTTGTCAGGCCACGCTCTCGTTATTTTAGTATTAGCAAAATATTAGAATATAAATATCAGTCTGCACTAAATCTAAGAGAGATAAATCGAATTACTTCATGCCGTAAACTTGAAATTGCTTTGCCGGCGCATCGCAAATACCGACAGACTTCGTAGTTTCAATTTTCTTGTCGCTGTTCGCGCGTAACATAAATATTCACTTTCTTTTTCACATTTTTGCAAAACGCATTTATGAAAATAGAAAAAAATTTTATAAAACTACTTGTCGCTCTTTCATGTGAGATTCTTTTATTCTTACAATAGAAAATTTTTTGATAAGAAACATGTATTAAATGCATCATAATTTTAAATTTTATTCATAAATAACATTCCTTACAAGGTCAATCAGAATGATAGCTTTAGAAAAATTTATTTGTAATCACTATAAAAAAATTTTCCACGTAGATGAAAATCATAACTAAGGGCAAGTAACTGGCCATTCCATGTAAGTATTTCTTTACACTTGTGGAATTACGTTTTTTAATAGTTACATAAATATATGATACAGACAATATGTATAATGTGGGCGTTCTTTTAGAATGTCCTCCTCGAAAGAATATTGTACAGAATGCCAACAAAAACACATTTTTTTTGCTCAAAGTATATATATTTTATACGTTATATATTATACATATATACGATATAAGGAAACTAGAAAATGCAGGCAATGTCTACAGTTCCAAGCTGTTTTTGTCAATGTAGGAAACATTAAAAGACACATCTCATGTGTGCTACACACACATTGACATTAAGTTTCAGTTTATAAAGGAACGCATAGTATAACGTGTTAACGATCTCTGTAGGATCCGTAAAGATTGTAGATTCTTAGCGTATAATCGAAATACGCGCCTCAAGCCCTTGGAGAATATCGAGGTGAGAATACTCTTTCTTTGTTCGATTATTGAGGATATCAAAATGTTTTTTTCGCACCTCTCTACTGTTCAAACCGTTGCTAAGAACGCCCTGCTTGGTCTAATAACAAAGATACTTGTCCTATTCTTCCACTAGTGTATTATAATTATTACATACGGTGGTGATTGATATTAAAATAACTGTAAATATCTTTAAAAATATCTTCAAAGACATTGATTATTTGTGAATATTCGTAATAAAAGTCTTTTTTGAGGTTAATTGAAGTAAGTATTATTATTTATTAGTCCTAATTCGTTTCATTTCTTCTCTATAATGATCATCAATTTAGGTTGAAAATGAATAAACTTGATTACATGCTGTAAGATTTTTTTTATGCCTTTACTATACAATGAAAATTTTCTGATTTTATTCTAATAATACCGATGAACTACAAATTGTCCTCTTTATCCTGATATTATAACAGACAATAACAAGTAGAATAGCAATATTCTGCTGAATAAAAATACTTTATTAAGTAAAGTATATTTATTATATTTTTTTTTAGTCAATTTATAGCGCTCTGCTTCTCTATTTATATTTTTAATATTTTATACATAAACCACTTTCTTAAATAGTTTTATCTAAGTATGCGGCTCTACATTTTTTTATTCTAATCAAAGGCCATAGCAAACCTAAGAAAAAGACTCTATTCCAGTATCGGATCTTAGCAGACAAATCTCATTTCCGTATGGTTTACGATATAAAACTTACTTTTAACTAATATCTTCTTTGTAGAGATTTCATGTAAATACAATAATTAGGCGAATTGAATTTAACCACAATTACAAGGAAAAAGCAAAACATGAATCTATTAAAAGGTAAAAATGATAATCTTACTTCGGAAAGAAACAAATATTATAATTCTCTTGAAAATTCTCTTAAAAAATATTTATTCAGAGCATTAGAAAACTTATTCTTTCCGCATAGATAATTAATCATTTTACTGGAAGAGAGAGGGCATTATTTTCAATAACAATAAAAAGAAGCCAACGATACTGAAATCATGAAAGTTTTGGAAAGACACCATATTCTTTTTATTCTCATTGGAAGTAAACAATATTCATTAGTATTCTATCAAAAGAATTAAAATATGAATGCATCTTAGTTATTCATAAATTATTTTTTACAATAATTCTTATTAAACTATAATTTCTTGCAGCTTTTTTACCAGTGCCAATATACACTTAAATTCTTGTTTTTGATTTCGAGATTTCTAAAACTAATGCAGAGAAGTTTCATGACTATTACTATCGGTATAAAAATATATCTAGAAGAAAGTATCCATTACAAGCAAACGCGGTATTGGCTAAGAAAAAAAAGTTTTTTTACACAGAAGAAGTATAACTTCTTGCGTGAGTGTATAAGTACACACACCAGTTTTCCCTTATATTTTTAAATTTTAATTAGCACAAAAATGAAATTATTTCACATTGTACAAAAACTATAAAAATAAATAAGTTTGAAGTAACAATCTTTTTTGGTTACGTCTACTTTATACAGAGAAAAAATTTGGAGCTTATACACTTATCATATTATATTTAAAAAAATAACTATAAATTTTCCCTTTAAAGAAAAACAACACGGGTGTGTGTACTTATGTACGCACAACAAGAGTTATGTTTTTTGTGCGTAACAAAACAAAATAAAAAATAATTTATGACAGGAGATCACTTTAGAAAGCGTCTTTCGATGTTATTCTACTAAATATTTTAATCAGGCGTCTTGTACTTATATTTTCCTGGGTAGCGCAACTATGTTACCTCTTTGTCAACGCAACCTCTGAAAACCGATGATTTTCAGAGGCTGGCCAAAAGAAACTAGGTAAGGATAGCGCGTGATTAGGTAATTAAGAAGCGCTCTAGCGAGGCCGAAATTTTATGCTAAAAGATATCCGTTAACTTTCTGAACGAACATAACTTTGCTGTTAGTTATCTGTTCGCTCGGGTTGTCACTAATATATATTTTATTCCATTATTTGTAATAAAGACTTTGACGTTAGTTTTCTTTGAGCTCGGGCCATTCTAGAGAAGTAGTATCTCTTATTTGTAATAACGACTTCGCCATTAGCCGTCTTTGAGCTCGGGTCGTCTTTGAGAAAGAGTAATAAAATCCGAATTATAATAAAGATTTCACAGTCAGCTTTCTGTTAGCTAGGGTTGTTACTCTTCTTTATTTTATCGACCAAAGTTGCTGTATCGATTTATATTAATTAATAATAAATTAATTGCTGTTAAAATAAGAAGCTGTTTTCAGTGTTTCTGGGATCGAGGAATGTACGAAAGTTGTTTGTCACTCTCACTTCTTACTTGCTGAAATATTATCATCTCGCAATTCCTTTCATTGAGTCATCAAACTTTATCAGCATTGTGTTTGTATTACATCTTCGTCTGCTAGCTGTGACTATACGAAATAGCAATAAAGTTTTGTTAGTACAGAAACTAACTAACGCCTTACAGATTGTACAAATTTATTTACGTAAAAACGTGAGCCCTGGCAGCCATTGACCCCGGCCGCTCAAGGTGTAAAGTGAAAGAAAAAATGTTGTTTTAAATTAAATTTAAAAATTATAAGAAACACTCAGTATGCAATGTTAATAGAAAAAATATATAAAATTATGAGTGTGAATTAAGCTGACAGTAGAAAAATATGAAAAATATAATTTAACAATTGTTAAAAAAGCTGTTGTTCCAAATTTTCATGTATAGATACAAATTTACTTTTTAACTAAAAATTTTTTTTTAGGTTACTTTACGTTGGACAGAATAATTTTTTAAACTTTGTCTACACAATTCACACACACACATACACTCATAGAAAATAAATTTATTTTGTATATATCCGTACATATACAAAATAATTATAACACGAAAATACCAAAAATAAATTATTTATTTACTTATTAAGTATAATTGTTTTTAATACATGAGAACAGTTAACGATAAAAAAAATGTACTCTTGCTACTTACATGTATATATAGAAAATTATTATACTAAAAATAATTAAAAAAAAATAATTATTTAAAAATAATGTAAAGGCAAATAATACATATCTCAGTTTATCCCAATGCTAAAAAATACTTTAAAAAAGATTAGAAAAAAAAATTATTACTACTAATGTGTTGCGTATCCTACTCAACGAGTGAATAGGGCGAAGCGCCGGAGCGTGTACGGTCCTGCCAAGGCGTGAGACACGCGCGACAAAGCAGTATCTTTGTTTTTGGTGGTAACCACGGGAGCGCCAAGATCGTTGTAAGGGCTCCTTCTTTCTTCTAGCTGCGCTCTCCCACCACAGTTATTACGCCAATCATATGTATCGGCGGTCGCATTATCATCGGGCTTTTCGGTGATTGGTCCAGCATTGCATCGCTTTTTTGTATAAAGTCCAGCGCATTCTCGCGCCTTGGGCACTCGTCATTTGGGCACTCGGCATTCGGCACGTAGCATTCATCATTCATCGATCGTCACTCGTGATTGCTGAGACTTGCGAGAACCACTTTGGGAAGAATTATTATATTGCACAATACTACATCATTCAAGTTCGGCAAGCGACAAGGGACAAAGGCGGTCCTGCACGTGGCCAGAATTGTTCTGCTTTGTACGGATTCTTCTCCAAAGTTTTAACCAAGGTTTTTATGCCGAAAGGCTTTTCCCTGACGAGCCAAATAAAGCGTACTTGTTAGTACTGACTGGGCTCAAATATATTTGTTATTTGTGTTTTATTCTCCTATCCACCTTCCTATTAATAAACAATCTCGATATCACCCGTAAGGGCATTTTCGATTCACTATACAATCCACTGGAGTACCGATTAAGGCATCGGTCGCAACATAATGTTTACAAACCATAATTGTTTTCGAAGATATTTAAAACTTTTCCCTTTTCCGGTAATCGTAAGTAAATACGGACGTGTTTATCTACTGCTTCTGAGAATACAAATATTTAAATAATATATTTATCAAAGTACAGTATATCATGTTATGTTTACATCGCAGATACAAGAGTGAAGTGAAGTAACAATATCATACCTCTTAAGATCGTTAATAACGACAACGAATTCATTATTCTAAATACCAAAACAAGTTAACCGTCTAGTAAAAAAAAACAATCTTCTAACCTTGCTTATACACAAAAGAGAATAATCAAAATAGATAATAGAAACTCGTCTATATGGAAAGATTCGCAAAACTGGATTCCCGCTAAATCAATCAAATTCTAGGGTTCAAAAAAGATAGGTGAACCACAAAACAACAATAATACCTCTTCCGCATTTTAACAAAAAAAAAAGCTTCAAGACATATCCCTTAGCAACTCTTATAATCTACTCGGCAATTCAACGGAATCACAAGACAATACAGAAAAATTAGAACCAGAAAAAGCAGTAAAACTTCACCCCTTGCGTGAGTCATTGGATTAAACAGCTAGACAAAATAACTATGTAATAAAACCACTTAAAGATAACTATAAGTAAAAGTACAAATTACCACACGTTCAGGAAGGTAATAAATGCATTAAAAACCAAAAACACAGGATACCACACGTATTAAGAAAAAAATGAGAAGAGCTATAGAATAGTTATTCGAGGACTTCATCCTAAGTCAAATACAGTTAAAATAAAAAATTAATTATACGTTTATTTACATATTATTTATATTACCTATTTATATTACTTACCGCAAAACTACTTGTCCATCACTTCCCAAGTACTAGGAAACTCATAGAAATTAAAATGGTTCCTAAATCTAATAAAGATCCGCATGATGTAAATTCCTATAGGCCGATATCGCTCTTATCATTACTATCTAAACTGCTGAAAAAAATAATCTACAAAAGAATAAACAAAATAATTTCTAAAAAAAAACCTGATTACTGACCATCAATTTCGCTTCCGAACCAAACACTCTATCGTTGAACAAGTACACAGACTTACTAATACGATAATCACAGCTATTGAAAATAAAGAGTACTGTTCTGCCGTCTTCATAGATTTAGAAAAAGCTCTCAATAAAGTGTTGCGCATCACGAATTATTTAAATAAATAAATAAAAACTTTCCATACTCGTATTAAAAACTTCTTAAATCTTACTTTTCTGACAAAACATTTTACGTAAATATAAAAGAAACTTATTCAAACATTACACTAATTAAAGCTAGTGTTTCGCTGGAGAGTATCTTAGACCAGCTCGTCTTCCATTCTCTATACAGCAGACATATAATACCATAAACACAAATTTCATAATCTTTTCCGTGTCATCGAGGCTCAAAACCTATAACCCTACGCACAATCGTTAGTAGGTCCGTAACGAAGAAATAAGGAAGGATTTAAATATTGCGACGATAGAAGAAAAAATAACTAAGACAACCTGCAGATACAAAAGAAGAATTGATACACACATAAACCCGCTAGCAAACGCTAACTACAACTAATATTTCCTAGAAGGTTCCAAAAAATTCACTTAGGAGACCTAGTAAGAAATTGAACCTAACCGAAATAAATGACAATAGCGACGCTACCCCATTGGAGAAACCGTTCCTGAGGAATCTTTTTTCACTGATATAATAATTTACGTAATGTATACGGACAAATTGTAAGGATGCATGGAGTTAATAAAAAAAAAAAAATAATAATTACAGCTATTTAAGATCAATCGCCTTTGTATGTAGTAATTAGAAACACATAAATAAAAAACACATGCGTGCAGCTCACTCGTGGTAGAAGTGAGTCTTTCACAGAACTATACTTTGAGAAAATGAGACGAATGTTTACATTTTATTCTACATATACTAAATTACATATTATACAGACTTAACCAAGTTTTAAATGTCAATAAATTACACGAGTGAATTATAATAACTAACGAATGAAAAAAATGTTTTGGTTTCGATTTTATCAATATTTCATTAAAATACAGCGTCAATTTTTGGTTTGGTACGACTGCTGAGCATTTTAAAAAGTAATTTGGTTTTCAGGAGCGTAATTAATAGAAGTGCTTTATCAATAATATTTACAATAATATCCCCATTTAAGGTCGTTAGCATTTTATCGTAATCTTTTTAAGAATTGTCGATGCTTCTAGTGTAACTTTATTTATTTTTGTTTATGACCAATAAATGTAAATGTTTGCTCTTTTTTCAGTGTCGTTTTTTCGTTCTTTAGAGTTTTAAATCACAATGACTCTAATATAAGTTTTCATTTAAAAAATCATTGTAATAGTATTAATATAAATAGAATTGTATTTAATTTTAAATTCTTCTTTATAATATGTACTCGTAGAGCTGCGATTTTCCTTGCTCCTTTTAATTATTGTTAGTCTAGTCTTATTTTTTTAAAGGTATAATTTTTTTTTCTTACTGTTTAATTAGGAAACCGAGTAATAGATTCTATTTTTTGACCTAAAACGCAAATTGATATTGGTTTAATATTATGAGGTGTAGTTTCTTTCATTAGGTCCATCTCTATCTCTTCTTCCAATAAGGTAAACGCGTTTTATAGTGGTATTTCTTATTGCTAGTAATGTGTCTTTTATCTTTTTGCATGCAGGACTCTTTAACACTTGTTTCTTGCAGTAACTTTATGCCAGTGGTAATTTAGGTAATCAGTAATTGTTTTGCTGTCATTTTCTTCGTAATTTTGTAATCTACAATACCAGCTGTCGCCTAGATATATTTGATCTATAGTTTTATATATGTTTATAATATTATAATTTTTTTTAAGATAAATTTATCGCCGTTGACGATAATTATTAATTACTTGATAGAATTCATTGCTTTATTAGATAGTTTAATTGTCACAATGCTGTCTAGTCGTTAGTCATCTGTTTTCTCTAAAATTTTTATATACGAATCATACAAAGCAAATAGTATTAAAAAGTTTATAAAGCATTTAGAAGAAAGTCTAATTTATAATAGGTCTTCTTGTTTTACGTCTTTTCTGTTTGACTAGAGAACTTTATATAGAAATTAACATATTTGTAGCGGTGCTTGTTTTTGGAGATAAAGAAGCAAATATGTCCAATCAGCTAGCTGCTTGTACGCTACTGTGAAATAAATTTAGGAAACATTATCCTAATGTGGAATGAGGAAGCAGGAGATATTGATGAGCATAAGAGAAAAAGAGCTATTAGGGGAAGGAGATAATTATGGATTCAGGTAACGAAGGAAAGACCGCAAAATCAAAAGCTAAATGACTTATCTTTCCTACTAATAAAACCAATATCAGACTTCAAGCAAGAGATAGATCAATAATATCCATTAGATAACAAGAAAGCAAGATTTCTATGCAGTCATTTTTTCATGGGTAATAAATATTAGTAATTTATTAAAAATTTTTCATGATTAAAAATACAGATTTAATAGCTGAATCGATAATGTTGGACTTGTTGATTATTTTATAATAATAAATAACTTATCGACTAAAGATAGGAGTGCAGGATTAGACGCATAAATTATAAGTGTCGCCTGAGGCTTTTTGCTTTTATCTTCTGATCTAAATTTTAAAGTTCTTCATCGTTTGATAGGAGAAACCAATCTTTTTTCGATAAATTATGTATCCCACAAGTGATAGGAGAAAACGTGATTTCCATAATTTTTGTGGTTCAAAAATCTTTCTCTAATATTTAGGCGATAGTTAGGCAAAGATCTGAAAAAAGTAGTATATTAGGTTCTCAGTACTAACATAAAAACTTCATAGGTTGCCCTATCTTGTCCTTTGACGAGGAAAATATTAAGTATAGCAGAGAAAGAAAAATAAAACGTCCTAGAATGTAGAAAAAATATTATTACTTTTTGTAAAATGTGTTATAAAAACCTAAATATTTTTAATGATTAAAAGAAAAAAAGAATAGTTTCAGCAAATTTTAAAAAAAAATGCATCAATTTGCTTTTTAAGTAAGACAATTAAAAAAATTCCTTTAATGTTATCATTATTTGTGCGTAAATATTCCCAGAGTAAAGTATTTAAAAATATTTGACAGTATTTATTACATAGAAAAAACGATAAAGATTTATATTTCTTTATATGTTATATTTTTTAGATATCTTTTGCCCTCAAGCAGCTATTAAAAAGTATTTATATTATCGAATATATTGTGCAAGCGAACACTTTCATTTTTTAATTAGCATTTGTTAAAAAGTTCAAGACATTTAAATTGTCGAGCAGCTAGTACTATCGCCTGCAAAGATCCCAACGCGGAAACTACTTTAATTCCATTCAATCCAATAATTATTTTTCTACGAGTTACACATTTTTTAAGATAAAATAAGTTGCCATACTAAATATTTTTTAATCTCTAGTTTTTACTTTGTATTAAAAATAGTATATATTAGCAAATTTTTTAAATTATTATTTTTGACGAATTTTGTAGAGAATATTAATTGGAATACGTTTTATATTTTACAAGTGCATTCTAATAGATTTTTATTTTAATTAAAACCATCCTTATTTACATACTATTTGAATAATATATTTTAAGTTAGCTTAAAAATTTTCAGAAGTGTTATCAAATTTTCACAAGTGTTATTGTACAACCGTACACTTGGTCCTGCGAATCGGATCAACCTAACATTAAATGGTCCTTCGAGCCTGATCAATCGTACACATACATATGGTATTTAAAGAGTTTAAAATGGATAAGGATCGTGTGAAAAATCCAAATAATCAACATAATAAAAAATTCATTAAGTTCCCTTTTATTAAACCACTATCTAATAAAATAAGCAAATGGTTTAAAAACACTAATATTAAACTGTAGTATTCTATAATTTAGTAAAAGTGAATTCAATTTACACTAAATTAAAAGATAAGTTTTAGAAATTAGATTAGTCGAACTTAGTGGATAAAATTACATGTGAATGTAACAAGTGCAATATAGGACAAACGAAACAAAAACTTAAAAAAATAAAAGATCAACATAAGAATGATCGTCAACCTAATAATGCACAAAAAACCAATACCACCACGTTAGCTGAACATCATTTTAAAATAGGACATAATTTCCAATTTGACACAGCAACAATTTTAGATTTAAAAGACAATTGGTATAAAAGAAATATAAGTGAAATGTACTACATAACAAACAATAATACAATTAGTTATAGAACTGACACGAATAATTTAAATATCTCACATGTATAACGAAATTTTAAAGTTTAATTATTATAAATAGAACACTGTAACAGAGGGCACAATAATAGTAAGGATACCTAGACAATTAAACACAAAAAATATAATAATATAATAATGTATGTCTTCAGAAGAATTTATAAAATAGATTCAGAACATTAGTGAACGAAGTAATACTAAAGAACTTTCTTGTAATGTTTATAATATGTATTTCTTAAAAGAATCATAGTAAATTTTCAGTTGCTTAAGAATTTCCGATGAAGGGATAAAACGCGCGTTCAATGAGATTAAAATATACATTTAAAAAATTTTCAACCTGTCCAATTTCCCTAAGAAACTTTTATTATTTAAAAATAGAAGTTTACCTGAATCAATTATTTATAGACATAACATCCGCCTTCGAGTGGAATTGATCGAATTAGGAAATAGTTTTTCTATATCAGTTATTTAACTGTCATCTTGTTCACATTAATGTTCTCAAAACCGATAAGTAACCCATTGATGATTTAACAATCTAAAAAAATATTAACATATAAATAATATAAAAAAACAATAAAAATTTACATTAATCAATGTCGTAAATAAAAAATAATATCAAAGTGTACTTACGTCGGTAAAGATTTTTAAAGACAAGACTACAAATTTGCCAGAAGTTAAACATTGCGGTTTTTTAGTTCGTATCATACAAATAAAAAAAAATTTCGAGTTTACTGCGGACTCATTGTACCATTCATAATTATAAATGGCACTACCAAATTTGGTGCTCTAAGTAAATAAAAGTACAGATATAATTTTCTAAATAATTCTATATCATTTTTTAAAATGTATTAATTAAAAAATATTATTAATTTACTTCCTGAATAAGACATTCGCCGATGTAACAGTAAATAAAAAGTGTACTTATAACGCAAAAGCCATACAAGGTAAATAAAATCAATGTTATACGTTGTTTGGTTTCTGTACTCTAAAAGTAGAAAAAGAATATGCCGGTATTATGTAATATATAACTAAAATCGATAAATACACATAGCTATTTCTAGAGATGATTGTAATAGTATAACTAACGCTTTTATATAATGCTTTCGCGTATACGGAAATAAATCTATTTTTTTACTTTCCTTTATAATTGCAAGTAACTTTATTTAATTACGATTGCTCCGGAGATGTACCAATTGTTTGTTTATATAAATACTTTGATTAGTATGGAAAACTTAAAAAGAACCGTTTTGTACAAACTATAAAAATGAAGGCCTAAGAAATCTAGTATATATAATAAACTATAAAAAATTTGTAATTCAGCTATGAGTGAATGCTATAAAAACACATTATTAAACATTCTACTAATATAGCTTGGCATAAAAAGATTTGGTGTGTTATTAAGACTTATGAAGTCCAGAATATGGTAAAAAATTTTAATTTGTGAAAATATGGTTTTAAGTGAAATAATATTTTCTTATAAAGACAACTTTTATTTACGCAATTTACGGATAAAACTTTTAATAACTTTGTGCGAACTTCTACTAGAGAAATTATAAAATTCTGTTTAGCAGTACTAAGAATCTTATTAGATTTTGTTGATATTTTTTTTAATAAGATTCTAATATTAGGTCCAAAGTATCAATTTTCCTGAGAACAGTGAAGAAATTGTTACGTCTACTTTCTTTTATTAAAACAAAATTTTAAATTACTTGTTCATAAAAATGGTATTCTCTTATATTTAGGATTTTGTTAATTTTAATTTATTATAGTAAAAATAAAAGCCTTACATACGTCTAGCAGCGCCAAAAATGCACGAAAAGACAGAAAATTTTTAGAAGTAATAACAATAGAAATATTTAGAAATAAATACAAAAAATTGGTTATTGACTTTTAAACTTTATAAAAAATTTTATTTTACTTCATTTTTACCAAAATTACTATATAAAAAATCATGTGATCAACAACACTAAGAAAAAAAAGTTGCTCAGCGGTCTGCATTTTATGGCAATTAATGGCAGTTTAAAAAAATTTATGCGTATACTTCATAAATTTTACACTTTAACGATTATTATAAGAGTTTTAAATCAAAGTATCAAAAATTCGGCTGGACAATTATAGAGACAACTATTTCGAATATCTGAGCCGTTTATTTAGAAAGTGGCCTAACTCTATTTGTCAATTATTTCCGATTACGCATGGTTACATGTACAACTTCAAATTATCTATCAATGAAGCATTTACTTATATTTACTTATATTCCGAGTAAATACGGTAATTCTGGACACATAAGTTTTCAGAGTTAATTGAATAACTGAGCCGTTTATTTTGAAAGTGGCCTAAGTTCATTTACACTTAAATTACGGCTACTTCAGTAGCATATTATAAACGTAATATAATAAAAGCTCTAATAATAATTTACTGTTTGTCCCCCGAGATTATTACAATATTATCGAAAAATATCGGATAGGTAATAACTTTATTGTACATGAAATGAGACAAGAAGATTGTTTATCAACAAAATTATTAGAAGACGCAATTTTTAAAAGGGTAAAAAATTCTAACGGAGAACCAATAAACTGATTTAAAATATGTTAGATGCGTTTTGTCAAAAATGAACCGTATAAAATTTTCTATAAGACATCAATGAATGAGAACGAAAATTTTATAGTCCTGAATTTATTACCACGTTGAGGTAGATCAAGAAAGTTCAAAAATATTGTATTTATATCATTGTATAAAAATATCAGACAAATTAGAACCGCAAAATTCAAGGACATAATTGACTTATAACGATATATATCACCGGAACATCATGATTTCTTTAAATCCCTTTCACATACACAAAATGTAGATGAGTAGAAAATTGTTTTGTAATTTATGTTTGTAAAAAATGTTTTCAATCCATTAATTTATGTTTTTAAAGTGTTATAAAGATAGGTAAAATAAAATAAGTATTGTTTTTTTTTCAATTTTAAGCATCTTAAATTATGTTGAATGGACTTCGGTTTCTTCAAATTTTATAACGAATCTGGTTGTTAATTTTGAAAGTGGCCTAACTCTATTCTTGGTAAGAAAACGCATATTATTCACTTAATAATTGCCATTATTTTAATAGGAACTGTAAATTTAACACCTTTAGATACACTTAAGCAGCATAACTCATTGGTATTCCGTACGTATATTTTTAATTGCATTGAAACACAAAACCTTAAATATTTCAATTTAAGTATAAATGGACTTAGGCCACTTTCAAAGTAAACGGCTCATCTAAAAAAAGAACTGGCATAAAAATAGTTAAAACTGTATGAGTAATCAAGCCGGTCGAAGTGAAAAAAGTTGTTTCGAGAAAAACGCGTTTAAAGTTTTAAGTTTCCCTAACAAAAGACAGCTATCTGCGCGCACAAAACTTTCGTCGGGCAGTTAAATTTTCTACAATAACTTTGGATCTAGGGGGAACTTTTGCAATCGACTTTCACAGAAATATGCATAAAACTATAGAGAACAACAATCTGTTTAAAAAAATCAATTTTTGGAAAATTCGGGACGTATGTAAGGCACTAATGATAGATAGCACTTAATTTTTTTTTAAATGCCTAAAAATTTCTTATTTCTCTGGTATAATTTATTATTTTATAACGTAACTAGCTTAAGACTTATTCTTCAGGTCCTATTTGACAAACATAGTTTTAATTTTATTTAATAAAAAGAATTTATCATAAAAAAAAGAATAGTTGACTTTTTATGCATATATGTAGTCCCCACACTCTTAAAATAAAAATAAAATATTATTCATATATTTGTATACCATCAGTAAGTGATAACCAGATATGCATAGATGAATAGTTGTTCCTAACAGTTGTTGCATGATTGCGATGTTAAAATTATCTTCCAATTTCTCAGCTAATCTGAAATGTTTTCATAAATAAATTAGAAATTCAATATTTATGCACAGAGACTTTATAAATTGTTTTTTTCCAGTTATTTAAAAAATTAAAAAGAAATGATATTGCACACTTACAAACTTAATATTTCTAATATTCTGTAAATTTTTTACATATTATTCCCAATAATTATTTTATTCAAACTGTGATTTATGTGTAAGTATTTGTCATATAATAACTGAACTACAAAAAAAATAACTATAAGCGTAAAAAAAACAGTAATGTTTTTAACTTACAAGCTATAGTGTTACAAAAACTACATTATTTAAAAAAAGTAAAAGCAAGATTTAAATAATACGAAATTATTTTTTTTATATTTTGGTAATCATTTTGTTTAATGTTAATATAATCAAGTTTTTTTTTCTTATCCAAAATTTATTAATATTATTACTAAGTTTACTCTTAGGGAAGTTGTTTTTTGGACGGGTTTAATTAAGATGAACACTATATTTATCCGTTGAACGTTTCGTCTCTATTTGAGACTTCCTCAGCAACTTGATAGTTATGTTCATAAGTCAATATAACATCATTTTTATTACAGTCATAAGTTTTCACTATTTTATTAATAGAGTCAATTTTTAAAAAAACGTTATTCTACTATAACTTTTCGAACACTACTGGTTACCTCTAAGCTGGTGTTTCCTAATTTAGATGTCTTTATTATTATTGTAACCTCTGTTA
>NW_014570067.1:37371-39466 GCF_001313835.1 Polistes canadensis
TAACAGAGGTTACAATAATAATAAAGACATCTAAATTAGGAAACACCAGCTTAGAGGTAACCAGTAGTGTTCGAAAAGTTATAGTAGAATAACGTTTTTTTAAAAATTGACTCTATTAATAAAATAGTGAAAACTTATGACTGTAATAAAAATGATGTTATATTGACTTATGAACATAACTATCAAGTTGCTGAGGAAGTCTCAAATAGAGACGAAACGTTCAACGGATAAATATAGTGTTCATCTTAATTAAACCCGTCCAAAAAACAACTTCCCTAAGAGTAAACTTAGTAATAATTTTGTTTAATGTCTATAGTAATAATTTAATTAATTATATAATATATTACCTTATCAGCTGATAATGTCGTACTATAAGTTTTTTCATACCCTCGTGACAATTTTCAGTAACATTTAATACTTCCTTTACATTAAGAGACAAGATTGCGAACTGAGCAATTATTTGTATAGACAAATTAACGAACATACAATCAAATCCGACGTATCCAAAAATGATGGAAGGAATAATTATAATTTGGTAGGTACATAATAAAGCGTAAATCCAGCTATTATTTAGATTGACAAATACTAATGTTTTATATGGTAACTGGTAGCCTAAAGAACTGTTTTTCTTTGCTGAAAAAAATATATATATTTTTTAAAAAAGTACGAAGAAAAATATTTGATTTGCTAAGAAGATTTAATAAAATAATATAAACTTTAGGCATATTTAAAAATAAATCAATCAATATAAAAGGTGTTTGATGTTTTTTCGTAGAATCCTTGTGAACGTTTCTTACGCAGAAAAAACAAAAGGAAACATTGGTCTATAAACATCATTTAAAGCGTTATTCAAAAGTTATAACATTGATTGTAAAGCTGTCTAAATGTGCTATTTAAAATGTTCTTTATCTACGCAAATACAAATTAGACATTACTATATTATGCTGTTTGTGAATTGGTAAATTTCTTGGGAAATTCTATAAATTTCTGCATTTATAAATCTTTTATTCTTTCTGCCTTAAAATAAAGTGTAGCAATTACATTGCTAATTGCATAAAGTTTCCGTTTTTGTTTTTTCTAACAAATAAAAATCTCGTGGGAGGAGATTAGATTATTTAGGCGGCCAAACTATTTTTTAAAGAAAGATTCGTTTATCACTGGAGGATATAGGCCTGTCAATAAGAGGCAAATGAGAAACTTTCAAGTCTACCGATTTTACAATTTAAGACAATGGTAATTCAACGTCGCTAAATCGAATGGTGCTAATTTTTTTGCAATACAATGTTGCATTTACGAGAAGAAGGGTAAAAAAGGGTAAAAAAGGGTAAAAAATGGTTGTATCTTAGAGTCTAGGCATTCAATCGAAAAAAGTTTCAAACAAAAGTTGAGCAGAATTGAAAAATACATAAAAAATGTTGCAAAGTGTATCTTCGTATTTGCAAAAATAAGCGAGAAAATAAAGGTAAAAGGTAATTGTAAGAGAGGGGGCCAGCCACGCCTCTTCGTTGGTCTTTATACGCGAGCGAGCTAGTGTGCGGTATCTCGGGGTCTCTCGGTCGCGAATGCGAATGCGAGTAAAAAAGAAATGAATATTTCTCTCTTTCTATCTGTTCAAGCGATAGCGAGTATTTTTGTTTTGACGATCGAGTGTCGAGCGTTCTGTATATCTATATATATTGGCGTATAAGCGTGGCATTTTTAAATCGAATCTTGATGCTTATGGCACGCCGTTTTTTTATTTATTGTCAAAAATATTAAATCTTGATTAAAAGAAAAACAATAATGCATTTTAACAGAAACTATTATTATTTAGTCATGAGTAAGAATAATAAATTATTTTGTATCTCGATGTAAAATTAATTTGCATAATTAATTCATATAAATTTTTTGCCTCCTAAATATTTATTTGTGTACCAAATTAAATACATATTTGAGAAAGAAGAATATTATATCTACACATAAAATTAATTCAAGATATACAGGAAAAGATATTCTAAAAACGTGGAATTTATTTTTTGTGTAGACATAATTTTAATTCATTTTTATTATATACAGAAAAGAAAATTAAAATATTACAAAAAATTTGAAGCAATAA
>NW_014570067.1:40435-49723 GCF_001313835.1 Polistes canadensis
ATATCCGCGAAAGCCACTATAGTGGCGTGTTGTCCTGAAAAATGATATCCGCGAAAGCCACTATAGTGGCATGTAGTATCTAAAAGGTTAAGTTATAAAGCTTTTCATTAATAATCAAAAATTTCTTTTAATGGCGATAGTTTTGTAGATAGTCGATATTGTATCATGAAAAAACGTATCTATTCTATTAAAAAGTAATAATTAGGCGTATGATTGAGTGATAGCAAAGAATTGTTTTTTGCTTAAAATAATGTTTACTGTGTGCTATACAATATACGACGAGAACTCATTCTAACCTTTTTAAGGAATTTATAAAACATAATCATATGCTTACTTATTACAAAAATAATAAATAAATGTTTATACTCTGATAGATAATTGTTCATTACGATAGACGTAATAGATGATCTAGTACCAAAGTTAGCAATACAATAAAAAAAAATTTATAACATATAGAAATTATATGTCACGTAATAAAAATAAATAAATTACCAATTTGCAGCCCAATGTTAAGTCCATTTACGTAATATAACAAAAAAGCAAGCGTCATTGAAATAACCGCTAATAGAATAAAACGTGGAGGTATTTTTGAATATTTCACGAAGGTCATTTTTTCTTGGTTACTTTTGAGTCTTGCAGACAATGAATTCTTCTTGATTTCCATCATTAAATTAGCAAAGGATTTTCTGTGAATTCGAACTATGGTAATTTTTATCAGCGTCATTGTAAGAACAATATTTTCTGATATGTTTGATACGACGTTGTCCACAGTTTTTTGAGCATAAATAAGATTTGCAACTGTTAATGAAAAATGAATAAGGAGATACATAAAGAAGAAATAGAAAATCGGGTCACAGACTTTTAGTGGCCATATTCCTATACATTTTAAAAGTAATGTGTTCCACTTGAATGCTTGCAAGACATTGTTAATGCCTATTTCCTATAAAAAGAAACAATTTGTATAAACGTCTAGTTTAATCTTAAATTTATTTTCCTAAGATTCTGAATACATTTTATTATAAATAATAAAAGAATATTAACTTTAATTTGATTAATTTAATAAACAAATATTTGAAACAAAATAGGTAGATTTTAGGAAAAAAATTTAAAATAATTGTAAGAATTTTATAGGGATTGACTTATTGTTAAGACACGAAGTTTTTATTAAATATTAGAAAAGTAAATTAAGATATTTTATGATTACAAAGAATTGTAAGAAATATTAATTTTAATTAAATAGCACAAAAAATTCGCTTTATTAAATTATTTTACTTCATGAATATATAACAATATTTTTAATAAATATCTATCTTATGAAAACACAAATATAATTGTAATAGAAAAAATTCAAGAGGGAAAAGGAAGCAATGTTTTCCGGTCTTATATGAATTGTTATAAATATAAAAAGAAAAGAAACGTAATTATTTTTTTTAGAGAAGTGCAAATATAGATATTTTTAGAATAAATAAAGACGATGTTCGTAAAAGTAAAGCTTTATAAAATGTTATTTCTTCTTTTGTCATGTTTTTTAATATAAGTATGAATGAATAAAAGAATGTGTGTGAGTAGGTGCGTTCGTGAATATAGCGTACGTGACTTAGAAAAGAGCGATCATGGAATTAATCGTTATTCGCGGTGGCGTAAAATGGGAATTCTAAAAAAAGAGAAGGTTGTAGTGATAAAAACCGAAAAGAAATGACGACAGATACACAATAGACGACAGACGATAAAGGAAACTAATGTATATATACATGTGACGAGGAGACCAGAGGAGATCATTGTTCGAGAGATAACGAAGATTATGCTTTGTGCGATGTTATATTAAGACACTTGTGTGTGATCTATTATATTTTTTTGTATTACATTATATCTTAAAATGTAATTATATATAGTTATATACAATTCCTTTTTTCTTTTCTTAAATTCTTGAAAAAAGCTTGTTAAGCAATATTATAAATAAAAATAAAAAAAACCTTACAATATTTTATAATCAGACAAAATTAATTTTCTATCTTTTAATTTTTTGATCATATTTTATAATTGAAAATACTTAAGTCTTATGTATAGAAACAGAACTACTACCAAATGAACAATAAATTACCATACTGTTTGCACATATTCTCTCTCTAAATAAATAATTGTCGAGTGTGAAGTGCATGTAACCATTATGTCTTATTCGTATATTTGTAAAGTATTGATCATATGTATTAAATGTATTAACTATACGAAGCTTTATTAAAAAGAAATCCTATAAAATGCCATAATTAAAAAATATAATTTTTTATTACCGTAATTTTTTAAACAATTATTAACAAGACTATAATAAAAAAAGAAAAATTAACTTATACGTTATTTAGTAAGATAATATTTCATAAAGAAATTAAAAATATTGTTTATAAAATTCTTTTAATCAAAAAGAACATATGTATCCTATAACTAGCCAAATACGACTACTAAAGTTTAAACAAGACTCGTTACAGAATAAATCTTCTTTATCTTACTTCTATGGTTTGACTCATTTTAGTACCTCACTGGCTCGTTATAGACTAAGAGCTTAATAATCAATCATCCTCTGTGGTATGCTGCGATCGATGATCATATATATGCAAAAGGGATGTATAAGAGAAGGGGGAAACTAACTGGCCAACTGTTTTGTAGAAAGTATCACTGATTACGTAAGTGGGTTTAAGTATGCATAAAAAATGAACTAATACCTTCGGCTTAGCTCTTAGAAGTCCCTTCTTTGAAACTTACTTGTGGAACTATATTCATCGTACCTGTTCATAAAATTTTTTCTTCTTATAAAAAAAAGGATGATCACACACACAGTTTAACAGATAAACTGCATTTTTCCCTTCAGTAAATTTTCTACTCGGTTATATTCCAAAGCATATTCGCAATAAATTTACAAGACTCTACATGTTCTTGATAGCCTTTTTTTTATTGCATTTTATTCTTTGAATAAAGTGACTGCAGACAGATTGCATAATCAAAAGGAAAAAAATATCAAAAAGAAGATTCTAACAACTCGATAAAGTTACTTTTTCCTACTATTCTTTACAAATGAGTATTCTTCTTTTTACTTTAACTTTTACAAGTGCGAGGAGCTATTCTCTTCCCCACTACTGAAACTTATTTAGAATACCACCAAGGAAGTTTCGTCTGTGTCTTCCTCTCTGAAGTATAGAGCACACGGTTTTTGTCTATTGTTTCTTTGAACGGGTCGCCTTCATATATGGTGATAACCGTACCTACATGAATTGACTTTTGTGATCGTGCCAGAAACAAGTAATTTTACATTGATTGACTTATTCTTTGTTAAAGACATAGACAAATATGTAAGAAGGTAAAAAAGAAAACACAATTTTTTAAGGTTAATATGAGCCTTTGAATAAATTTTTATAACTATTCTGAACAAAGAGGTGGGTATAAAGATACAAAAAAAAAAACATCTTCCTATCCTTTGATATTTCGATAATCGATGTAGATTCGATCTCTTAAAATTTATAATTTGCAACAGTCTGACAAATAGAAAATACGTAAAAAATTGGTTTGTTTCTTAGCTAAAAAACTTTGCTTTATTAAGGTAAGTCTAAATAAAACTAATCCCTTATCCTAGTAACATACACACATACCAGCAGATATGCCGCGGCACAGAACTATTCACTCGATTGTTTTCCTTATTCGAGCGCGATCATTCTTTCTAACACACACACATACAACCACACAACTCTCTCTCTCTCTCTCTCTCTCTCTCTCTCTCTCTCTCTCTCTCTCTCTCTCTTTCTCTGAAAATTCTTACAATAAGGAAAGAATTTTGATTTTCTTAGTTTAATTATAATAATCATCGATAATCTTCGTAACAATTGAACGAATCTTTCTCAACAATCCGTTGTTAAGACCGGCCAATTAAATTCTTTGGATTTCTTTAATACTTTTTTATAACAAATACTTAAGAATTTTACATTATAGTTAAATTTTCATAAAATTTCACTTTATGTTTGCTGTCATGTAATTTGTACTTTGCGTTTCGCTTTCATCGTCATCTTAATTGTAATATTATTCCCTTTTTCCCTGGTTTTGGTTTATTTTTGTTACGTGATAGCCTTAACTAGAAAGGATCTATCATTGAAAATTCGCCAGAATCGATTCAACGAATCATCGAAGACGAGTTGTCGCCGACTGAATTATCGTTTATTTTATTGGAAGTCGAGTATGATTCCTGATAAATAATATTAATAACGACTTATCGGTTATTTGTCATACTATCGATAAAATAGAACTAATATACATATAAAGAGAGAAAGAGAAAGAAAGAAAAAGAAAAAGAAAATGCAGACAGAAAGAAAGGAAGATAGGTCAGTCAATAAGAGGCAAATAATAATAATTTTGATATATTGCTAATTCGATGATACTGAATCGAATGGTACTAATTTTTTTGCAATTGGATAGTTCATTTCCGAGAAAAAAGGTGAAAGAAGTGAAAAATAGCCGTATCTTAGAATCTAGGCATTTAATCGAAAAAAGTTTCAAACAAAAGTTGTGTAGAATTAAAAAATACATAAAAAGTGTTCCAAGGGTTATCTTCGTATTTGTAAAAATAAACGAGAAAATGAAGGTGAAAGGTAATTCTATGAGAGGGGGACGCCTCTTCGTCGGTCTTTACACGCGAGCGAGCTAGTGTGCGTTATCTTAGGGTCTCTCGGTCGTGAAATCGAGTGCAAGTGAGAAAAGAAATGGATATTTCTATTTGTTTAGGGGATAGCGAGTATTTTTGTTTGGGCCATCGATTTTGTTGAGTGTTCTGTATTATATAGTCCAGGCAACAAAAGGAGAACTTGGAAAATTTAGCGGCCTTGTTRAAATTTGATATAATGGTAATTCGACGACGCTGAATCGAATAGTGCTAATTTTTTTGCAATTGGATCAGGAGATCTTTGAGAAAAAGGGTAAAAAAGGGTAAAAAAGGGTAAAAAAGCCATATCTTAGAATCTAGACATTTAATCGAAAAAAGTTTCAAACAAAAGTTGTAGATAATTGAAAAATACATAAAAAATGTTCTAAGGTGTATCTTCGTATTTGCAAAAATAAGCGAGAAATRTTGGTAAAATTGATTTTAAGAGTGGGAGACAAGCCCCGCCTCTTCGTCGGTCTTTACATGCGAGTAAGCTAGTATGCGTTATCTTGGGGTCTCTCGGTCGTGAATGCGAGTGCGTATATTCGTCTCGTATGCAATAGTCGTCTATTGTAATACTTGTTAACTAGAGATAGTCATGTTTGTAGGAAGCCAATTTAAAATGTTTTATATTAGATTTAATAATAATCGCTGTACCTTTATTGCTCTTTAACTAAGATAGTACGTGCAGTAAGCCTTGTAACCATGGATATTAAAATATTTTTTCTTTGTTTAGATAGTCTTAGATATCAGCATTATTTGAATGTTCTGCTGTTTAGAATTTTAAAAGTTCCTGAACTATATTATTTTTTTTCGTGAATAGTAGATAGTAAACTTGTATTATTTTCCTTCGTTCCTTGTTCTTACGTTCTTACGACATAGGTGAATAGATGTAATGTTGTTTACTCCCCTCTGACATAAGTGTGCCGATAGGTATTTTTTGACTTTCTTCGAGTCTAGGTGTYGGGAATGTTCTCTTGAGCACCACTTGATAGCAAAGGCAGTCTTTGAATTTCGCAGTGTAAGGGTCGCTATATAGGAGAAAAGTTGGTGAAGTCTTTATGGATTTCTTGCATTCGACCACTGCTTGTAAACATGAACATTTTACACACTGATATCTACGACTGCAGTATTTCTGGTTGTAATTGTATGTTTGTCATATTTTACATTGTACTTTTCTGTCTTCTATAGAGGTGGTTCAATTATAAAAACAGCATTCTTTAATCGATTGATATTTTAAATAAATTTGCTGTTTGATTTTTTTTTAAGTGATTATAGAACATAAATAGTGGGCTATGCTTAACTCTGTGTCTAATATCGCGCATGTTTAACACTTTATATCTGAGCTATTGAATTTTGACTTTAAGGACATCGGAATGAAAAGAGTGATGTATGTACGTTTTGCGAAACAAGAAAAAACGACTCTTTCTGTTTCAATTGTAATATATCAGAACTAGCTTCGGATGACTTTTACATTTCTGTTTTTCTTCTATAGGACTCAGGTTCGGCWAAAARGGCACGAACAAGGTTATAATTGACTTTAAGTTCATAGTTTTCTTTTTTTACTACTTCGTTCAGACACCCTGTAAATGATTAAATGACAATCACGTCGTTTACATATATTGGCAGAGGTGGTGAAAACTTTGTAATCAGTTGATCTTCTGGCATCTATGCTAGGCGATATGCGAATGTTTCATTTTTATTTACCTGACCAAATAAAAAGATATTAAATGTAATGGCTTACTCTATTTTATTAGCACTCAATATGTACAATGTAAACAAGATAATACTAAGAGCTCACTTTTTAACGTCTTCATACAACAGAAACTAGAACGCAAATGATAGCGGACAACAGCACTAAACTTTTATCTGACTCTGATAAAAATATGCAGCTAGTTTTTACTCTTATTCCGATTCAATCATTGTCAAAAATTATTAATTTAGAAACTAGTAAACCAATGGCAAAAATGCTCGGAAACTTTGTTTTAACTCTCCCAAAAAAATAAACTTATCGTCGCTTGCAGCTCTAATTAGTTGGTCAGAAATTAAGCGAGATTACGTTGCGTTTTGGGGACAATAGGCGGATCTACTTTGTGAACTGAGAAACAAAAAACAAGGCAATGGGTTCGTAATAAAATTGTAGTACTTTTAGTTAGATACTTGCTGTTGTTTATTTTCAGATACTATTTTAATATTAAGTTTACCTTTCGTATTCATTAGTATTACGCATTACGAAGCCAGGCGATGTTTAAGCTTATTTCAAATGGTCGATCATACAAAATTCCTTGACGAGAATAAATTTTCATAGAAATATGTTTATTCAATCATCGTCACAAGTGCAAGTTTCTTCATTGATTTAAAATTATATTGTATKTATTCCCATACRGAGGCTAGGATCACTACTGTACATAATACAACAGTTTGGATAAAAGACAGTAGATGTGTCTAATAATTCGTACTTTGATAATGTCTCCTTGTTATACGTCAATAGACAATTGTTTAATATTATTTTGGATCTAAATTATTATGAAATAATTAGTAAAATATATAAATTGTATCAAAAGGAGGAAAACATAAGACAATTTTTAATAGCTACGTTTTGGATATCAGTGAACAAAAAAATGATATCGCTGAAAAGTACAATAGAATGAAGCACAGATTATTTTGCAAATCATGAAACAAGACATCTACGTATTAATTAATAATTTTAGGGATTGCTAATTAAACAATTTATAAAACTTAAAGAGCAAAAAACGAGGCTATTATCTGATACAACAAAAGCAGCATTTGAAGAGATTTCTTTCAATGTCTTAGGCTTATTAGTAAACAAATCAGGGAGCAACAAATATATAACTACACTAAAAGATTTATTAACAATATTTTCTATTGCTGYTATTTTACATAGCGTTGCATAGGTGAATATAAAAAGAGCATTAGTAGAAAATATTACCAATCAKTTTAGGTCTTCACGATTCGTGTTTATCTTTCATTAAATTAATATTAGTAATTCGGTAAWGATACTAGTTGAAAGGAAATACAGAATAAAACAATATAGAAAAACTGCTTCTTATCTTCAACTTAACAAGAATTTAGATCGGTTCTATCTAGTTTTGGTTAAATATCGGAAGCAATATATTTTCTAAGTAAAGGAATCGAACATACTGCTAAGAACAACCATGTTCTTTCAGGATACGAATATATAATACATCGGAGCATGCAATTTACATCACATGAACCAGTATTTACAAAAACTATTACCTCTTCGTTTTGAAGTTGAGCTTATAAAGATAATTATAAATCAACGTATTTAAATTATTACAACATAATATAAAGTAAAATGACACAAGGTTATATTAAAACTAAACGGTGAACAAAGGTAATACATTAAGGAAAGTTGAAAATATTTTAACTTAGAAAAATGTTATACGCAAACATTAAATGTACTATCAAAGGCTTTTGTGATTTGTGTATATAGATCTCAAATTTAGTATCATTCTAAAAGGAAAAAAAGATACATTACTTTCTGTACGATCTGAAATGATCGTAGATTCTGAGCATATATTCAAAATGCGCCCCTAAGTCATTTACTAAATTTCAATGTATTAATATTTACGCTTTTTTATTATTTGTTGTTAAGTTAAACCGTTTTTTATCATGTCCTGCTAGGCCTTATAACAAAAACGCTCTTCAAATTCTTGTCAAAAGAATATACGGACTGTTTCTTGTCGTTTACGGTCTGTCCGTAACAAGAACACGACAAGAAATTAATACACATAAGAGAGAGAGGCGAGATACGTGAGTAACCCTTCGGTTGGACAGAATTTGTTATAGTATCACCGCGGAAGCAACAAGTAAGCAAAGGTGAAAATTCTATTCAATATTATATTTGAATTAATAATCAAGGTTTTTATACCCCAAGGCTTTTCCCTGACGAGTAAATAAAATATTATATTCTTTACAATCTCAATTACGTGTTATATTTCTTATTTTCATCATAATTAGCTTATTATAATTACGAGAAGACTCCATGTTTGAGGAAACTACTAATTATACATCTTTAAAGTAAGAATATAAACTTATCTTAGGAATTGAAATTTCGAAACTTTGTAAATTTATGATATGTAGTAATAAAAGTATTTTCTAAGCATAATATTAGTCTGCTTAAAAACTTAAGTTTATCTATATAACTTTATTCAATTTTTAAAAACTTTATGATACACTAACTCTACAGCCTATACACATTTGTAATTTTAAGATTTATTTGAAAACATGTATATATATATTCAGATATTGTATTTATTAATTTCAGTTTTCTAACTAAACATACAAATGTTAAAATAACATTAAAATGTTAAGCATCTAACTAAATTTTTTTGTATGAGAAAAATATCCAAAAAATATATGTATAAATATGTGGGAGGGGGTAATTGGACAAAGGTGCTACGAAATATAATACGATATAGTTGGTATGTAGCGACGTGCAGCGGTACGTTGCGATTCGAGAAATAGTGATAAAGAACAAAGATCTAAGACTAGTCATCGTTTAGCCTTTAAGCAGCGAACATCTATTACTGTATTGAATTGTATCAGATTAAATTGTATTTACATGGAAA
>NW_014570068.1:0-20515 GCF_001313835.1 Polistes canadensis
AGGAAAAAAATCAATTTCTAACAACTTCATKTGGGTAATTAACGTTTAAAATCCCATTAAATTTAGAAGGAATTCGATTGTAGTCAACCAAATATCTATTCTGTCTAGTTTCTAGTAGTTTATTTATACAGTTGCTAAAAATGTATTATTATAGTCAAACAGAAATTTTCGCTACTTTCTGGATAATTTCGTAGTTATAAAATAAATACAAWCTAAGAAAGTGCTATTTAACAGACGCTATGAAACGTTTTCTTTCAAGCTTTAAAGCGTAGTCTTACAAATAATAAGTGTTAAGTCCGACAGAATTATGCTAACTGTATTTATATTTCGACTACTGCAGTTAAGAAAAAGGAAAAAAATTATTTCATGACGATATTTTTTAGTTACTTTACGTTTAGAATATAATTCTTTTTCGTCGAAATTCGATTGTAGTCAACCTGACATGCTATTCTGTAATGTTTCTAATAKCAAATTGTACCTTTACTAAGAACTTTTCAATATTCATAAGATAAATTTCGCTGCTTTATAGATTAATTATAAGTCAAAACTATCAAATATCTAAAGAATTGCTGTAGAACAAATGCTATAAAACATTTTCTTTCATGTTTTAAACCGTATACTAACAAATGAAAAGTGTTTGGTCCAATAAAATCTAGCAAAAAACATTTATATTTTAACAACAACAGAAAAAAAAAAAGAAAAAATCATCTCATTACAAAATTTTTTGGTTACATTACGTGAAGAATTCAATTCTTTTTCGTCGAAACTCGATTTAAGTAAACCTGACGTCCATTCTGTTTTGTTTCTTTTAGCACATTTGTTCCGTTGCTTAAAATGTATTATTATATTTAAAAAGAAATTTCCGCTACTTTCTGGATTAAATCGTAGTTATAAATAAATACAATATAAAAAATTGCTATTTCCCAGACGCCATGAAACTTTTTCTTTCAAGCTTTAAAGCGTATACTTACAAATAATAAGTGTTAGGTCCCAAAGAATTATGCTAATTTAATTTATATTTGGACAACAGCTGTCTAGAAAAACAGAAAAAAATCATTTTTTTACAACTTTTTTTGGTTACTTCACGTGTAGAATTCAATTATATTTTGAAGAAACTCGATTCTAGTTAACCTGACATCCATACTGTAATGTTTTCAATAGCACATTGTACCTTCGCTAAAAACTTTTCAATATATTTTAGAAAAGTTTTCCCTGCTTTCTACATTAATTTTAAGTAAAAACTATCAAATATCTAAAGAAATGCTGTAGACAAAAGCTATAAAACATTTACTTTCAAGTTTTAAAACGTATACTAACAAATAAAAAAGTTTATTTCCAATAAAATCTGGCATATATCATTTTTTTTACAACTGAAGTCAAAAAAACAGAAAATAATTAATTTATTATTAGGTTTACAAATAAGTTTTCGCCGTTTTAATGTAGATAGCGCGGCGCAGATTTTCTGTTAACTTTCGCAGATGATATCCTGCTTGAAAATTAGTGTGGACGATTAGGAACAACATAACTTGTAATTATTATTGTAGGAGATATGGTGAGCGTTGCCGTCTTGTTAGCGTGAAGTTATAGGATTTTGTTAGATTAAGTATTCTGGGACAACGGACGAAATAAAGGACACTTAGCTAGTATTGAGCGTTGTAAGAGTGAGGATCTGCATTTGTATTAATCATAAAAAGTTGTAATTAAACTGTTTTCTCATCAAAAATCCTACAAAATGTGGGGCTCGTCCGGGATTGAGGAGCTGCAGCGTGCGAAGAGTAGGATTGCGGAAAAATAAAAGCGAATACTGCGACAGCGAATTAGTGTGAACTTTTGTGATAGTGAATCGATGTGAACTTTTGCGATAGTTTAGAATCAGCGTTGAACAGCGTAACAGAGAGTCGTGTATGCAAAACAGAATAGAAGAGAAAAAAAAAATCATGATACGTAAAGCGCCTTCAGAATTTTTAGTATCAGAATTGAAGGAGAAGTAGGCAGCTTTGGGACTTGTTACGACTGGTGTTAAAAGCTAGTTGATAGCTCGCCTTATGGAAGCTGATCCATCGGAAAATTGGTTGATAGAAGGCAGTATTGCGAGGAGGGATGTCAAAGAAACGCGGAACGTAACTATAGCCGCGGCAAGTACAAGTATGGATGAGCTTGCGCTTTTAAGACGAGAGATGAAAATCTTTCAAAAAGAGAAGGTGATAGCAGAACGAGAAGTAGAACTAGTGCGAAAGGAAATAGAGATCCTGCGAAGGACAAAACGTCCTGCTATGAGTTAATTTTACAGGTTGGAAGAGACAAACCGGTAACCTGCACAAACAAAGATAAGTAAATTATCGTTAAAAGCTGGTTTTGAATTGATTGGATATTTTGAAGGGGAGGCAGATGAGTTTACAATATAGGAAGATCACGTAAACTACCTGCGTCAAAAGTGATGATCGTACAGCGTTTAAAGGGGCGAGCGATAGAGTGGTTTAGATCGTGGCGAGAATACCTGCATCTCACAGTCGATGAACTTTTAGTGGAGTTGCGAAAAACGTTCCATCAGCGAATCAGAAAGATGACCTTGCGAACGAGGTTCCAGGAACGTGTTTGGAAGCGTGACGAGTCTTTTAGCGATTATTTCTATGAGAAGATCATATTGGCGAACCGGATAGAGATTGACGATGAAAAAATGATCGAATTCATCATCGCTGGAATACCAGATCAGTTGCTACGAGATCAAGCAAGGGTGCCTGGTCATAAAAGGAAGGAATCTCTTCTGAGCGCGTTCGAGCATATATCATTGCAGGGTCGCCCGCAACAGTCAGAGTTGGTCAACACGACGACGTGTCGAACAACATAGATTTAAGCGTTAGAGAAAAGATAGGTAGCGTATCAGAGAACTGTTTGAGGTGTAAAAATTGCAGTGCAAAGGGTCATTTTAGCGAGGAATGCCTATATAAGAGTAGAGGTATGAAGTGTTTTGAATGTCGAGAGTTTGGTCATATCGCGGTTAATTCCCCTAGAAACAGTATTACTAACAAAGATTCATGTAGTATCTCGCGATCTGTGCGTAGTGAATATTGTAAAGAAGTAATAATAAATGATCAAAGAATTAACGCGCTAATCGATACCGGAAGCGATATATCTTTAATGCGAGCTACAGAGTATATTTAAGTAGGATCACCTAGATTGAAACCGAATAAGATTAAATTTCGTGGAATAGAATCGGAGGACAATTAAACATTAGAAGAATTCATTACAGGGGTTGAAATTGATGGTAAACAATACACAATTAAAATTTCAGTGGTACCTGATACATTAATGCAGCATGATATTGTGATAGGGACCGATTTYTTAGATGCGGTGGATATTAATAATAGAAGGGGAAAAATTTCAATCAGCAAACCATCGAGAGGCGAAGAGGACAACAGAGAGGTAGTTAAAGTTTTAACGATAGACTGTATCTATGATAAAGACGAATTGAATTAGTCACACATTCCGTCGAGTGAGCATAAAGAATTGGTAGTAGAATCGATTAGTAATTATAATCCGGTGAAAGCGCGCAATGTTAGTGTTAAAATGAGTTTGATGTTAAAAGACGAAGAGCCAGTTTATCAGCGATCAAGATGTTTACCTCTGTCGAAGGAGCAAGAGATAGAGAAGCAAAAGTTATCTAGTGATATTGTCCGACTATCATTTCCTGAGTACGCGAGTGATAAGGCTACAATAGCCGAAGCGGAGTATAAACTCAGAGATGCTGTTCGAGACCAGTTGCAGAAAGTGCCACGAAAAAATATCAAAAAATATAACAAACGACGTAAGGAAGCAAAACGATATAATGAGAATGACTTGGTGGCAATCATGCGAACGCAATTAGTACCAGGCTTAAAAGTAGCATCAAAATATTTAGGTCCGTATCGGATAATAAAAGCCTTATATTATGATCGATAAGTGGCGCATAAGGTAGGCGATTTGGAGGGTACTTTACAAACTTCTACATCAGCGGATTACATGAAACCGTGGGTTGAAAGCATAAACATTGTGTTAAGTGATAGTGAGTCGAGTGATGATTAGTGATTATTATGACAGACATGTAAATAACTATGAGTGAATGAAATTCATGCGGAGAAATGAATTTGAAGCGAAACGGTATCTAGGGACAGATACCACTGCAGAATGGTCGAGTGTAGGAGATATGGTGAGCGTTGCCGCCTTGTTAGCGTGAAGTGTTAGGATTTTGTTAGATTAAGTCCCCGGGGACAACGGACGAAATAAAGGACAATTAGTTAGTATTGAGCGTTGTAAGAGAGAGGATCTGCATTTGTATTAATAATAAGAAGTTGTAATTAAAATTTTTTTTTATCAAAAATCCTACATTATTGATATCTTATTTATAAAATATAATTTTTTTAGTTTAAAATATCCAAATTTAAGCCAAATAAGCGTCATTTGCGGAAAATAGGTAACTTCTTTAATATAAAGAAATCTGCTGCTGAGGCGCATCGACTGCTTGTAGAACCTTATAGTAAGACTGCTTTGAGTGAGAGAACGTGTCGTGAGTGGTTTTAAAAGTTTAAAAACGGTGATTTTAACGTAGAAGACAAAGATCGCAGTAGAAGGCAAAAATTTACGAGGATGCAGAACTAGAGGAATATTGGAGGAAGATTCATCTTAAACACAAAAAGAACTTGCTGTTACATAAGGAGTCACTCAGCAAGCAGTGTCACATCGTTTAAATTTATTAGGAATGATTAATAAACAATGAAATTGGATTCCGTACGAATTAAAGCTGAAAAATATTGAACGCTGATTATGCTTAAGAGAAATACTGATTGCTAGACATAAAAAAGGGTTTCTTAAATCGTATATTACTGGTAACGAGAAATGGATACATTATGTTAATCCCAAAAGAATAAAATCATAGGGATTAGCAAGCCATGCGTCAACTGCAACAGCAAAACCGAATATTCACGGGAAAAACTCATGATGTGTATTTGGTGGGATCAGCTGGGTGCAGTGTATTATGAGTAGCCTAATCCGAGCAAAACAATCACTAAAGCCTTCTATCAAACACTATTAGTGATATTGAGCAGAGCTCTGAAGGAAAAATGCCCTTAATAGTATTCTAGACAGGAAAAAATTATTCTCCTGTATGACAATGCTCGTCCACATGTAGCGGCTTCCGTGAAAAAGTATTTGGAAACACTTGATGTGAAAGCTTAACCCTACTCGCAGTATTCACCAGACATTGCACCGTCGGATTATCACCTATTTCAGTCCATGGCACACGCTCTGTCGGAGCAGCGGTTCAAAATATATGAAGATACCAAAAATTGGGTTTATTCGTGGATAGCTTTAAAAGACAAGAAGCCCTTCCAACGTGGGATCCGAATGTTGCCTAAAAGATGGGAAAAAGTCATTGCAAGTGATGGACAGTAGTTTAAATAACCTTAAAAGTACCATTGTTCTAGAATATATACCTAGTTTTTTTTAAACAAACGGCGGAATCTTATATGTACATATAATCAAGATTTTTTTTCTTATCCAAAATTTATTAATATTATTACTAAGTTCACTCTTAGGGAAGTTTTTTTTTGGACGGGTTTAATTATGATGAACACTATAGTTATCCGTTGAACGTTTCGTCTCTATTTGAGACTTTCTTAGCAACTGATAGTTATGTTCATAAGTCAATATAATATCATTTTTATTACAGTTATAAGTTTTCACTATCTTTTATATAGAGTCAATTTTTTAAAAAACGTTATTCTACTATAACTTTTCAAACACTAACTTTACTAACTTTATGTAAACTTTATACAACTCTTTTTGGTTACTTTTCGTATAGCATTTAATTATATTTCAACAAAACTCGATTGTAGTAAACCTGACGTCCATTCTGTCTTGTTTCTTGTAGCACATTTGTACCGTTGCTGAAAATGTATTATTATATTCAAAAAGAAATTTTCGCTATTTTCTGGATTAAATCGTAGTAATAAAATAAATACAATCTAAGAAAGTGCTGTTTAACAGACGCTATGAAACGTTTTTTTTCAAGCTTTAAAGMGTATACTTACAAATAAAAAGTGATWAGTCCGAAAGAATTAGGCAAACATCATTTATATTTTGACTACTACAGTCAAGAAAAAGGAAAAAAATATATTATCACGACATTTTTTGGTTTCTTTACGTTTAGAATTCAATTCCTTTTTGTCGAAACTCGATTGTAGTAAACCTGACGTCCATTCTGTCTTGTTTCTTGTAGCACATTTGTACCGTTGCTAAAAATGTATTATTATATTTAAAAAAAAATTTCTGCTACTTTGTTAATTAAATCGTAGTAATAAAATAAATACAATCTAAAATACGCTATTTAGAAGACGCTATAAAACGTTTTCTTTCAAGCTTTAAAGCGTATGCTTACAAATGGTAAGTGTTAAGTCTCAAAGAATTATGCTAATTTAATTTATTTTTGGAACACTGCAGCCAAGAAAAAGGAAAAAAATCATTTTATTACGAAATTTTTTGGTTACTTTACGCTTAGAATTCAATTTATTTTTCGTCAAAACTTGATTGTAGTCCACCGGACATCCATTCCGTAATGTATCTAATAGCACAGTGTACCTTCGCTAAAAACTTTTTAATATTTTTAAAAAAAGTTTTCGCAGCTCTATGGATTAATTATCAGTGAAAACTATCAGATATCTCCAAAAATGCTATAGAATAAAAGCTATAAAACATTTTCTTTCAAGTTTTAAAGCGTATACTAACAAATAAAAAGTGTTTTGTCCAATAAAATCAAGCAAATAACATTTATTTTTTAACGACTGCAGTCTAAAAAAAGAGCAAAAAAATTTTATTACAACTTTTTTTGGTTACTTTACTTGTAAAATTCCATTATATTTTGAAAAGATTTGATTATAGTCAAAAAAACATCTATTCTGTTTAGTTTCTAGTAGTTCATTTTTACATTTGCCAAAAATGTTTTAATATATTTAAAAAGAAATTGTTGCTACTTTTTGGATTAAAACAGTAGGTAAAAACTATAAAATTTCTATAAAAGAGCTATATAACAAAACCTATAAAAAATTATCTTTTACGTTTTAATGCGTATACTAACAATTAAAAAGAGTTCAGTCCAATAAAATCTAACATATATCATTTAATTTAAAACAACTGCAGTCGAAGAAAAAAAAAAAAAATAATTTTATTAAAACTTTTTATGGTTACTTTTCGTGTAACATTCAATTATATTTCAACAAAATTCGATTGTAGTAAACCCAACATCTTTTCTGTATAGTTTCTAAAAGCACATATTTACCTTCGCTAAAAAATTTTTTATATATTTAAAAAGAAATTTTTGCTATCTTCTGTTTAAAGCGTAGTTAAAAATTGAAAACAATCTAAAAAAGCGCTATTTACCATACGCTATAAATCGTTATTTATCAATCTTTAAAGTATATACTTACAAATAAAAAGTAATCAATCCGAAAGAATTATGCAAACATCATTTATATTTTTACTACTGCAGGCAAGAAAAAAGAAGAAAATCATTTTACAACGAAATTTTTTTGTTACATTACTTGTAGGAGTCAATTCTTTTTCGTCGAAACTCGATTCTAGTCAACCTGACATCCATACTCTAATGTTTTCAATAGCACATTGTACCTTCGCTAAAAACATTCAATATATTTAAGAAAAGTTTTTCCTGCTTTCTATATTAATTATAAGTAAAAACTATCAAATATCTAAAAAATGCTGTAGAACAAAAGCTATAAATCATTTTCTTTTTAGTTTTGAAGCGTATACTTACAAATGAAAAGATTTTGCTCCTATAAAATCTAGCTTATAACATTTATATTTTAACAACTGCAGTCGAAAAAAGGGGAAAAAATCAATTTCTTACAAAATTTTTAGGTTACATTACGTGAAGAATTCAATTCTTTTTCGTCGAATTCGATTGTAGTAAACCTGACGTCCATTTTGTTTTGTTTCTAGTAGCACATTTGTACAGTTGCTAAAAATGTTTTAGTATATTTAAAAAGAAACTTTCGCTCGTTTCTGGTATAAATCGTTGTTAAAAACTATAAAATTTCTAAAAAAGAGCTATATAACAAAATCTATAAGAAATTTTTTATTAATTCTTAAAGCGTATACTAACAAATAAAAAGTGTTTGTACTCATAAAATCTAGCATATATCATTTATTTTACAACAACTGCAGTCGAAAAAAACAGAAAAAAGTAATTTTATTAGAATATTTTTTGTTACTTTTCGTGTAGCATTCTATTATATTTCAACAAAATTCGATTGTAGTAAACCAAACATCTTTTCTGTATAGTTTCTAAAGGAACATTTTAACCCTTGCTAAAAATTTTTAATTTATTTAAAAAGAAATTTTTGCTACTTTCTGGATTATAGTCTTGTTAAAAATTACAAACAATCTAAAAAAGTGCTATATACCAGACGCTATGAAAAGTTTTCTTTCAAGTTTTAAAGCGTATACTTACAATTAAAAAGTGATAAGTCCAAAAGAATTATGCAAACATCATTTATATTTTAACAACTGCAGTCCAAAAAAGCAGAAAAAATCATATTATTACAACATTTTTTGGTTACATTAAGTAAAGAATTCAATTCTTTTTCGTCGAAACTCGATTGTAGTTAACCTGACATCCATTCTGTCTTGTTTCTAATAGCACATTGTACTGTCGCTAGAAACTTTTTAATATATTTAAGAAAAATTTTCGCTGCTTTCTAGCATAATTATTAGTATAAACTATCAGATATGTTAAGAAATGCTGTAGAAGAAAAGCTATAAAACATTTACTTTCAAGTTTTAAAGCGTATACTAACAAATAAAAAGTTTTATTTCAAATAAAATCTGGCATATATCATTTATTTTACGACAACTACAGTCAAAGAAAACAGAAAATAATTTTTTTAATATTAAATTTACAAATAAGTTTCCGCCGTTTTAATGTAGATAGCGCGGCGCAGATTTTCTGTTAACTTTCGCAGATGATATCCTGCTTGAAAATTAGTTTGGACGTTTAGGAACCACATAACTTGTTAATATTATTGTAGGAGATATGGTTAGCGTTGCCTTCTTCTTAGCGTGGAGTGATAGGATTTTGTTAGATTAAGTATCCGGGGACAACGGACGAAATAAAGGATACTTAGTTAGTAATGAGCTTTGTAAGAGAGAGGATCTGCATTTGTATTAATCATAAAAAGTTGTAATTAAACTGTTTTCTCATCAAAAATCATACAAAATGGGGGTCTCGTCCGGGATTGAGGGGCTGCAGCGTGCGAAGTGTAGGATTGCGGAAAAATAAAAGCAAATACTGCGATAGCGAATGGGTGTGAACTTTTGTGATAGTGAATTAGTGTAAACTTTTGCGATAGTGTCCAATTAGCGTTGAACAGCGTAACAGAGAGTCGTGTATGCAAAACAGAATAGACGAGAAAAAAAAATCATTAGTGTCGTACGTTAAGCGCCTTCAGAATATTTAGTATCAGAATTGAAGGAGAAGTAGGCAGCTTTGGGACTTGCCACGACTGGTGTTAAAAGCTAGTTGATAGCTCGCCTCAAGGAAGCTGATCTATCGGAAAATTGGGTGATAGGAGACAGTATTGCGAGGAAGGATGTCGAAGAATCGCGGAACGTAACTATTGCCGCGGCAAGTAGAAGTATGGATAAGCTTGCGCTTTTAAGACTAGAGATAGAAATCTTTTGAAAAGAGAACGAGATAGCAGAACTAGTAGTGGAATTAGTGCGAAAGGAAATAGAGATCCTGCGAAGGACASAACKTCCTGCTATGAGTCAATTTTACAGGTTGGAAGAGACAAACCGGTCACCTGCACAAACGGAGATAAGTAAATTATCGTTAAAAGCTGTTATTGAATTGATTAGATATTTTGAAGGGGAGGCAGATGAGTTTACAATATGGGAAGATCACGTAAACTACCTGCGTGACATGTATCATTTGTCCGAAGACCAGGCAAAAGTGATGATCGTACAGCGTTTGAAGGGGCGAGCGATAGAGTGGTTTAGATCGCGGCGAGAATACCTACATTTCACAGTGGGTGAACTTTTAGTGGAGTGGCGAAAAATGTTCCATCAGCGAATCAGAAAGATGACCTTGCGAACGAGGTTCCAGGAACGTGTTTGGAAGCGTGACGAGTCTTTTAGCGATTATTTCCATGAGAAGATCATATTGGCGAACTGGATAGAGATTGACGAGGAAGAAATGATCGAATTCATCATCGCTGGAATACCAGATCAGTTAGTACGAGATCAAGCAAGGGTGCATGGTCATAAAAGGAGGGAATCTCTTCTGAGCACGTTCGAGCATATATCATTGCGGGGACGCCCGCAAAAAACGGAGATGGTTAACACGACGACGTGTCGAAGCAACATAAACGTAATCGTTGGAGAAAAGATAGGTAGCGTATCAGAGAACTGTTTGAGGTGTAAAAATTGYKGTGCGAGGGGTCATTTTAGMGAGGAATGCCCATATAAGAGTAGAGGTATGAAGTGTTTTGAATGTAGAGAGTTTGGTCATATCGCGRTTAATTGCCCTAGAAACAGTATTACTAACAAAGATTCATGTAGTATCTCGCGATCTGTGCGTAGTGAATATTGTAAAGAAGTAATAATAAGTGGTCGGAGAATTAACGCGCTAATCGATACCGGAAGCGATATATCTTTAATGCGAGCTACAGAGTATATTCAAGTAGGATCACCTAGAAAGAAACCGAATAAGATTAAATTTCGTAGAATAGGATCAAAGGACAATAAAACATTAGGAGAATTCTTTACAGGGATTGAAATTGATGGTAAACAATACACAATTAAAATTTCAGTTGTACCTGATACATTAATGCAGCATGATATTGTGATAGGGACCGATTTCTTAGATGCGGTGGACATTWWTATTASAAGKGGAAAAATTTYAATCAGCAAACCATCGAGAGGCGAAGAGGACAACAGAGAGGTAGTTGAAGTTTTAACGATAGACTGTATCTATGATAAAGACGAATTGAATCAGTCACACATTCCGTCAAGTGGGCATAAAAAATGGGTAGTAGAATCGATTAGTAATTATAATCCGGTGAAAGCGCGCAATGTTGGTGTTAAAATGAGTTTGATGCTAAAAGACGAAGAGCCAGTTTATCAGCGATCAAGATGTTTACCTCTGTCGAAGGAGCAAGAGATAGAGAAGCCAAAGTTATCTAGTGGTATTGTCCGACTATCATTTCCTGAGTACGCGAGTGATAAGTCTAGAATAGCCGAAGCGGAGTATGAACTCAGAGATGCTGTTCGAGACCAGTTGCAGAAAGTGCAACGAAAAAATATCAAAAAATATAACAAACGACGTAAGGAAGCAAAATGATATAATGATAATTACTTGGGGGCAATCAAGCGAACGCAATTGGTACCAGGCTTAAAAGTGGCATCAAAATATTTTGGTCCGTATCGGATAATAAAAGCCTTATATTATGATCGATAAGTGGCGCGTAAGGTAGGCGATTTGGAGGGTACTTTACAAACTTCTACATCAGCGGATTACATGAAACCGTGGGTTGAAAGCATAAACATTGGGTTAAGTGATAGTGAGTCGAGTGATGAATAGTGATTATTATGACAGACATGTAAATAACTATGAGTGAATGAAATTCATGCGGAGAAATGAATTTGAAGCGAAACGGTATCTGGGGACAGATACCGCTGCAGAAGGGTCGAGTGTAGGAGATATGGTGAGCGTTGTCGTCTTGTTAGCGTGGAGTGATAGGATTTATTTAGATTAAGTAACCGGGGACAACGGACGAAATAAAGGAAAATTAGTTAGTATTGAGCGTTGTAAGAGAGAGGATCTGCATTTGTATTAATCATAAGAAGTTGTATTCCGTACGAACTAAGGCCGCAAAATATTGAACGCTGTATATGCTTAAGTGGAATACTGCTTGCTAGACATAAAAAATGGTTTTTTAAATTGTATCATTACTGGTAACGAGAAATGTATACATTATGATAATTTAAAAAGAATAAAATCATATGGATTAGCAAGCCATGCGTCAACATCAACAACAAAACCGAATAATCACGCAAAAAACTAATGATGGTTATTTGGTGGGATCAGCTGGGTGTAGTTTATTATTAGTTGCCTAATCCGAGCAAAACAATCACCAAAGCCTTCTATCAAACACTATTAATGAGACTGAGCAAAGCTTTAAAGGAAACATGCCCTTAATAGTATTCTTGACAGGACTAAATTATTCTCCATTATGACAATACTCGTCCACATGTAAGGACTTCCGTGAAATAGTATTTGGAAACACTTGGTTGGGAAGTTTAAACCAATTTGCCGTTTTAACCAGACATTTTACCGTCCGATTAATGCCTATTTCGGTCCATGGCACATGCTTTGTCGGAGCAGTGATTGAAATAATATTAAAATACCAAAAATTTGGTTGATTCGTGTATAGCCTCAAAAGACAAAGAGTCTTTCCGACGTAGGAACCGAATGTTGTCTGAGAGAAGGGAAAAAGTCATTGCAAGTGATGGACAGTAGTTTAAATAACCTTAAAATTTCATACTTCTAGAATAAATACCTAATTTTTAATAAAAAAACGGCGGAATGTTATATGTACACTTAATACAACTTTTTTTGGTTACATTTCGTGTAGCATTTAATTATAATTCAACAAAATTCGATTGTAGTAAACCAAAAATTTTTTCTGTATAGTTTCTAAAAGCACATTGTACTGTCGCTGAAAATTTTTCAATATATTTATTAAAAATTTTAGCTGCTTTCTACATCACTTAATAGTGAAAACTATCAAATATCTAAAGAAAGGCTATAAAACAAAAGCTATAAAACATTTTCTTTCAAGTTTAAAAGCGTACACTAACAAATGAAAAGTGTTAGGTCCAATATAATCTAGCAAATGACATTTAAATTTTAACAACTGCAGTCTATGAAAAAGAAAAAATCATTTTATTACAACTTTTGTTTGTTAGTTTACGTGAAGAATTCAATATTTTTTCAACAAAATTCCATTGTAGTAAACCTGACGTCCATTCTGTTTAGTTGCTAGTTGTTCATTTTTACCGTTGCTAAAAATGTATTATTATATTTAAAAAGAAATTTCTGTTACTTTGTGGATTAAATCGTAGTTATAAAATAAATACAATCTAAAAAATGCTATTTAACAGACGGTATAAAACGTTTTCTTTCAAGCTTTAAAGCGTATACTTACAAATAATAAGTGTTAAGTCCCAAAGAATTATGCTAATTTAATTTATATATGGAAAACTGCAGCCAAGAAAAAGGAAAAAAATCATTTTATTACGAAACTTTTTGGTTACTTTACGTTTAGGATTCAATTTTTTTTTTGTCGAAACTTGATTGTAGTCAACCGGACATCCATTTCGTAATGTTTCTGGTACACATTGTACCTTTGCTCAAAACTTTACAATATATTTAGAAAAGTTTTCGCTGATTTATATATTAATTATTATTGAAAAATATCAGATATCTAAAAAAATGCTATAGAAAAAAAGATATAAAACCTTTTCTTTCAAGTTTTAAAGCGTATACTAACACATGAAAAGTGCTAGTTTGAATAATATCTAGCAAATAACATTTATATTTAAACAACTGCAGTACAAAAAGAGAGAAAAAATTATTTTATTACAACTTTTTTTTGTTACTTCACGAGAAGAATTCAATTCTATTTCAACAAAACTCGATTGTAGTAAACCTGACGTCTACCTTGTTTTGTCTCTAGTAGCACATTTGTGCCGTTGCTCAAAATGTATTATTATATTCAAGAAGAAATTTTCGCTACTTTCTGGATTAAATCGTAGTTATAAAATAAATACAATCTATGAAAGTGCTATTTACGAGACGCTATAAAATGTTTTTTTTCAAGCTTTTAGGCGGACACTTACAAATAAATATTGATAAGTCCTAAAGAATTATGCTAATTTAATTTATATTTGGACAACTGCAGTCAAGAAAAAGGAAAAAAATCATTTTATTACGACATTTTCTGGTTATTTTAAGTTTAGAATTCAATTATTTTTCGTCGAAACTCGATTGTAGTCAACCTGACGTCCATTCTGTTTTGTTTCTAGTAGCACATTTGTACCGTTGCTAAAAATGTATTATTATATTTAAAAAAAAATTTCCGCTACTTTATGGATTAAATCGTAGTTATAAAATAAATACAATCTAAAAAAGTGCTATTAAACAGACGCTATGAAAAATTTTCTTTCAAGCTTTAAAGCGTATACTTACAAATAATAAGTGTTAAGTCCAAAAGAATTATTCTAACTTAATTTATATTTGGACAACTGCAGTCAAGAAAAAGGAAGCAAATCATTTTAATTTGACATTTTTTGGTTACATTACGTTTAGAATTCAATTATTTTTCGTCGAAACTCGATTGTAGTCAACCTGACATCTATTCTGTAATGTTTTTTACAGCACATTGTACCTTCTCTAAAAACTTTTTAATATTTTCAAGAAAAGTTTTCGCTGCTTTCTAGATTAATTAAAAGTAAAAACTATCAAGTATCTAAAGAAATGCTGTAGAACAAAAGCTATAAAACATTTTCTTTCAAGTTTTAATGCGTATACTAACAAAAAAAAAGTGTTTCGTCCAATAAAATCTACCAAATAACATTTATATTATAACAACTGCTGCTAAAAAAAAGAAAAAAATATTCTATTACAAAATTTGTTGGTTACATTACGTGAAGAGTTCAATTCTTTTTCGTCGAAACTCGATTGTAGTAAACCTGACATCTATTTTGTCTTGTTTGTATTGGCACATTGTACCTTTGCTAAAAACTTTTCAATATATTTAAAAAAAGATTTTGCTGCTTTCTAGATTAATTATAAGTAAAAACTATCAAATATCTAAAGAAATGCTGTTGAACAGGAGATATAAAACATTTTTTTCAAGTTTTAAAGCGTATACTATGAAATGAAAAGTGTTTGGTCCAAAAAATCTACCACATAAAATTTATATTGTAACCACTGCAGTCAAAAAAAAGAGAAAAAATCATTTTATTACAACATTTTTTGGTTACATTAATTAAAGAATTTAATTCTTTTTCAACGAAACTCGATTGTAGTAAACCTAATGTCTATTCTGTTTAGTTTCCAGTAGTTCATTTTAACTGTTGCTAAAAGTGTATTACTATATTTAAAAAGAAATTTCCGCTACTATCTGGATTTAATCGTAGTTATAAAATAAATACAATCTAAAAAAGTGCTATTTTATAGACGCAATAAGACGTTATTTTCAAGCTTTAAAGCGTATACTTACAAATAATAGGTTTTTAGTCCGTAAGAATTATGCTAATTTAATTTATATTAGGACAACTGCAGTCAAGAAAAAGAAAAAAAACCATTTTATTTCGAAACTTTTTGGTTACTTTACGTTTAGAATTCAATTTTTTTTTCGTCGAAACTCGATTGTAGTCAACCGGACATCCATTCCGTAATGTTTCTAATAGCACATTGCACCTTCACTAAAATTTTTTCAATATATGTAATAAAAGTTTTTGCTGCTTTCTAGATTAATTTTTAGTGAAAACTATCAGATATCTAAGGAAATACTATAAAACAAAATCTATAAAACAATTTCTTTCAAGTTTTAAAGCGTATACTTACAAATGACAAGTGTCAGCTCAAATAATATCTAATAAATAAAATTTATATTTTAACCACTGCAGTCCAAAAAAAGTAAAAAAACAATTTATTACAACTTTTTTTGGTTACTTCACGTTTAAAATTACATTATATTCGGAAGAAATTCAATTGTATTCAACTAAATATCTATTCTGTCTAGTTTCTAGTAGTTTAATTTAACAGTTGCTAAAAATGTATTATTATATTCAAATAGAAATTTTCGCAACATTCTGGATTAAATCGTAGTTGTAAAATAAATACAATCTAAAAAGTGGTATTTAACAGACGCTATGAAACTTTTTTTTTCCAGCTTTAAAGCGTATACTTACAAATAATAAGTTTTAAGTCCGACAGAATTATGCTAATTTTTTTATATTTGGACTACTGCAGTCAAGAAAAAGGAAAGAAATTATTTTATTACGACATTTAATGGTTACTTTACGTTTAGAATACAATTATATTTCATCGAAACTCGATTGTAGTCAACCTGACATACATTCTGTAGTTTTTCTAATAGTACATTGTACCTTCGCTAAAAACTATTTAATATTTTCAAGAATAGTTTTCGCTGCTTTCTATATTAATTATAAGTAAAAACTATCAATTAATCTAAAAAAATGCTGTAGAACAGAAGCTATAAAACATTTTCTTTCAAGTTTTAAAGCGTATACTTACAAATAAAAAGTGTTAGTTCAAATAATATCTAGCAAATAAAATTTATATTTTAACCACTTCAGTCCAAAAAAAGAGAAAAAATCATTTTATTTTAACGTTTTTTGGTATCATTACGTAAAGAATTCAATTCTTTTTCAACGAAACTCGATTGTAGTAAACCTGACGTCCATTCTGTTATGTTTCTAGTAGCACATTTGTACCGTTGCTAAAAATATTTTAGTATATTTAAAAAGAAAGTTTTGCTACTTTACGATTAAAACTGTAGATAAAAACTATAAAATTTTTAAAAAGAGCAATAAAACGGAAGCTATAAAACGTTTTCTTTCAAATTTTAAAACAAATACTAAAAAATCAAAACTGGTATTGCTAATAAAATCTACCATATATCATTTATTTTACAAAAACAGCTGTCTAGAAAAAAAGAAAAAAATCATTTTTTTAAAACTTTTTTTCGTTGCTTCACGATTAGAATTAAATTATATTTTGAAGAAATTCGATTGTAGTCAACAAAATATTTATTTTGTTTAGTTTTCAGTAGTTCATTTTTACCGTTGTTAAAAATGTATTACTATATATAAAAAGAAATTCCCGCTACTATCTGGATAAAATCGTAGGTATAAAATAAATAAAAACTAAAAAACTGCTTTTTAACTGACGCAATAAAACGTTTTCTTTTAAGTTTAAAAGCGTATACTTACAAATAATAAGTGTTAAGTCCCATAGAATTATGCTAATTTAATTTATATTAGGACAACTGCAGTCAAGAAAAAGGAAAAAAACCATTTTATTGCGAAATTTTTTGGTTACTTTACGTTTAGATTTCCATTTTTTTTCGTCGAAACTCGATTGTAGTCAACCGGACATCCATTCCGTAATGTTTCTAATAGCACATTGCACCTTCACTAAAATTTTGTCAATATATATAAGAAAAGTTTTTGCTGCTTTCTAGATTAATTATTAGTGAAAACTATCAGATATCTAGGGAAATACTATAGAACAAAAGCTATAAAACAATTTTTTTCAAGTTTTAAAGCGTATACTAACAAATGGCAAGTGTCAGCTCGAATAATATCTAGTAAATAAAATTTATATTTTAACCACTGCAGTCCAAAAAAAGTAAAAAAATCATTTTAATACAACTTTTTTTGGTTATTTCACGTTTAGAATACAAATATATTTGGAAGAAATTCGATTGTAGTCAACAAAATACCTATTCTGTTAAGTGTTCAGTAGTTCATTTTTACCGTTGCTAAAAATGTATTACTATATTTAAAAACAAAATTTCTGCTACTATCTGGATTAAATCGTAGTTGTAAAATAAATACAATCAAAAAAAGTGCTATTTAACAGTCGCTATGACACGTTTTCTTTCCAGCTTTAAAGCGTATACTTACAAATATTTAGTGTTAAGTCCCAAAGAATTATGCTAATTTACTTTATATTAGGAGAACTGCAGTCAAGAAAAAGGAAAAAAATAATTTTATTACGAAATTTTTTTGTTACTTTACGTTTAGAATTCAATTCTTTTTCGTCGAAACTCGATTGTAGTCAACCTGACATGCCATTCTGTAATGTTTCCAATAGCAAAAAAAAAAACAACAAAATAACAAAAAAAAAAAAAAATAGTTAAAAACTTATAAATATTTTTAAGAAAAGATTTTGCTGCTTTCTAGATTATTTATAAGTAAAAACTATCAAATTACTAAAGAAATGCTATAGAACAAAAGCTATAAAACCTTTTCTGGCAAGTTTTCAAGCGTATACTAACACATGAAAAGTGTTAGTTCGAATAATATCTAGCAAATATAATTTATATTTTAACCACTGCAGTCTAAAAAAAGAGAAAAAATCATTTTATTACAAATTTTTTTAGTTACTTCACGTGTCAAATTCCATTAAATTTTAAAGAAATTCGATTGTAGTCAACTAGACATCTATTGTGTTTAGTTTCTAGTTGTTCATTTTTACAGTTGCCAAAAATGTATTATTATATTCAATGAAAAAATTTCGCTACTTTCTGGATTAAATCGTAGTTATAAAATAAATACAATCTAAGAAAGTGTTATTTATCAGACGCTATAAGACGTTATTTTTCAAGCTTTAAAGCGTATACTTACAAATGAAAAGTGATAAGTCCGAAAGAATTATGCAAACATCATTTTTGATTTTACTACTGCAGTCAAAAAAAGGAAAAAACTCATTTTATTACAACATTTTTTGGTTAATTTACGTGAAGAATTCAATTCTTTTGTAACCAAATTCGATTGTAGTCAACCGGAAATCCATTCCGTATTGTTTCTAATAGCACATTGTACCTTCGCTCAAAACTTTTCAATATATTTAAGAAAAGTTTTCGCTGCTTTATAGATTAATTATTAGTGAAAACTATCAGATATTTAATGAAATGCTATAGAACAAAAGCTATAAAACCTTTTCTTTCAAGTTTTAAAGCGTATACTAACAAATGAAAAGTGTCAGTTCGGATAATATCTAGCAAATATAATTTATATTTTAACAACTGCAGTACAAAAAAAAGAGAAAAAATCATTTTATTACAAAATTTTTTAGTAACATTACGTAAAGAATTCAATTCTTTTTCAACGAAACTCGATTGTAGTAAACCAGATTTCTATTCTGTTTTTATTCCAGTATCACAATAGTACCGCTGCTAAAAATGTTTTAGTATATTTAAAAAAAATTTTTGCTACTTTCAGGAATAAAACTACAGTTAAAAACTATAATATTTTTAAAAGAGCTTCATTACAAAAGATATAAATAATTTTCTATTAAGTTTTAAAGTGTATACTAACAAATAGAAAGTGTTTGGTCCAATAAAATCTAGCAAATAACTTTTATATTATAAAAACTGCAGTTCAAAAAAAGAAAAAAAATCATTTTATTACAACTTTTTTTTGTTACTTTACGATATGAATTCAATTCTTTTTCAACAATACTCGATTGTAGTAAACCTGACGTACATTCTGTTTTGTTTTTAGTAGCACATATGTACCGTTGCTAAAAATGTATTATTATATTCAAAAAGAAATTTTCGCTACTTTCTGGATTAAATCGTAGGTGCAAAATAAATACAATCTAAGAAAGTGCTATTTACCAGACGCTATAAAACATTATCTTTCAAACTTTAAAGCGTATACTTACAAATAATAAGTGTTAGTTCGAATAATATCTAGCAAATAAAATTTATATTTTAACAACTGCAGTCCCGAAAAAAAGAAGAAATCATTTTATTAAAACTACTTTTGGTTACTTCACGTATAGAATTCAATTACATTTTAAAGAAATTCGATTGTAGTCAACGAAATATCTATTCTGTTTATTTTCCAGTAGTTCCTTTTTACCGTTGCTAAAAATGTATTATTATATTTAAAAAGAAATTTTCGCTTCTTTCTGGATTAAATCGTGGTTATAAAATAAATACATCCAAAGAAAGTGCTATTTAACAAACGCTATAAAACGTTTTTCTTCAAGCTTTAAAGCGTATACTTACAAATAAAAAGTGATAAGTCCGAAAGAATAATGCAAGCATTATTTATATTTGGACTACTGCAGTCAAGAAGATGGAAAAAAATTATATTATTACGACATTTTTTGGTTACTTTACGTTTAGAATTCAATTCATTTTCGTCAAAACTCGATTGTAGTAAACCTGACATCCATTCTGTAATGTTTCTAATAGCACATTGTACCTTCGCTAAAATTTTGTCAATATATCTAAAAAAAGTTTTTGCTGCTTTCAAGATTAATTTTTAGCGAAAACTATCAAATATCTAAAGAAATGCTATAATACAAAAGCTATAATACATTTTCTTTCAAGTTTTAAAGCGTATACTAACAAATCAAAAGTGTCAGTTTGAATAATATCTAGCAAATAAAATTTATATTTTAACCACAGCAGTCCAAAAAAAGAAAAAAAATAATTTTGTTACATTTTTTTTTTGGTACTTTACGAGAAGAATTCAATTCTTTTTCAACAAAACTCGATTGTAGTAAACCTGACGTCCATTCTGTAGTGTTTCTAATAGCACATTTGTACCGTTGCCAAAAATTTTTTAGTATATTTGAAAAGAAATTATTGCTACTTTCAGGATTAAAACTACAGTTAAAAACTATAAAATTGCTAAA